>NC_064219.1:0-303180 GCF_023101765.2 Spodoptera frugiperda | reverse complement strand
CGTTCAGCACTCGGAGTGGGAATGGAGGGAAATGTTATTCATAGTATTGAGAGGTCAATTTCTGTTAAGAAAAGGTTTTCATGGGAATAATTTCCGTACCTTATTAGGAAGCAATGGTGCTCCCATTCGCCGAGTTGACATGAGCAATTTTTTATGAGGCGCAGATTGCTTTGTAGGGACTGACTGATGAATGACATGGTACGTGAATCAAATAAATGTCAACATTTGAATATTTTCTTATAGCCCGGAGTAGAAGCCTCCGATTATTCATGTACAGTTCACAGGTGCGAACGGGGGCTATTATTATCTCGAGGAAAAATTCTCTCCCATAAGAGATATAGTACATTTTGACATACCTCTTTGGATAAATATAGTAGAATTACACAAGCATAATATTTTGACATGTACGTAGGTACGAATCAAGCGCATGGCATGAAATATAAATGGCTCGGTGAACACAAAAATAAACTGAAAAAGTTCCGCCACGGCCTCAAAGTCACGGGCAAGCGTTTTCATGGAAATGATCTTAACATGAAAGTAAGAGAAATCATCTGTCGACGTTTCTTAGAAGCATAACTTATTATTTTGATTGACTAGTAATATTTTTTACTGGTAGAGTATTTGAGGCGTGTGCCTTTGAAATTTGAAGCGTCCAATTTTATTTTTACTTTATTACGTCGTCAAAATCAGTTATTAGCCGGTCCCTGAATGCTTATATTAAACGCGTTCGGTGGCGGCTGCTGGGCTGTACTTTATTGAGACGGAGCGGAGTAGATATAAACCGAGAAAAGTAACTACAAAAGGTTATTTTCGCATCTTTTGCTTGCTCACTGGAGTGATAAGTGATATTAAAATGTTTAAGGTACTATACACAGCTCGACTTGGTTCTCTCTCGTCGGTCGGTTGTTCTCCGTTCCTCGATATAATATGAGGCAAACGCTTGACATTTCGGGTTCGATCTCGAGCCGAGCAAATATTTGATTAGGTTTTTCTTCTCCTTCATGCCGCTTATACAAACTAATATGACGGATATAAATCGCGCAGCTCACAATATACGAGAGCGAATAACTTTGCTTACGGACAAACAGTACATTGGAACTGTTCTATAGAAAATATCGTAATGTTACACATATACTTATTTATTTGCAATTAACCCCGAAGGGGTAGGCAGAGGCGCATATTACCGCAACGCAAATTTCATTTCACCATTTGTGTTATAAGTCCCATGTAATAGGGGGTGAGCCTATTGCCATATACTGGGCACAATTCCAGACCCCGTGCTACTACTGAGATTTTTTTCGAAAAACCGAAAAAAGCCCAATAATACTTTGCCCGACCCGGGATTTAAACCCGATACCCCTTGTCCGGCAGTCAAACTTGCGACCAACGAGGAAGTCATACTTATTTCTGTGCACTTTAATTGTGAAAAATGTTCGTTTTAATCCAAACAAAGGACTATTATAACCGGTAATTATATGCAGTTGCAATTGTTTAAATATTTTATGCAGGTTAAGTGTTATTATTGATAGAATATTTTAAGTGCTGCAATTTGCATTTCCTGCAGTAGCAAGACTCGGAACTGATATTGAAAAACCAACTCTATTTTAAAAGAAATAAAGCACACAATACAATCATCAGGATCACTAACGCCTTTTTAATTATAAACGACACATGAAAAGCTTTATTTTATTATTTCTTCGTAACCTAAGCTTGGTTATTTATTGTATAATATAACCGTGTGTAAATGTGCATAAATTAATTTTTATTACATAGTTTTATAGGAGTGCATAAAATGGATTCAATTCATATTTTTTCATAATTGTTATTTACATATATTTGTTACCTACCTATTTGTTAAACCTAAACTCAAATATCCCCAATCCTCAAATTCCTAACCCCCAAAAAGCCGGCAACGCACTTGTAACACCTTTGGTGTTTCGTTTGTCAATTGTCGACGGCAATTGCTTGCCATCAGGCGGTCTGTCTACTCAACGGGCTTATAAACTAAAATGCATTGATGTTAACTTTTATCTCTACATAGAAACTACCATAACATTTCCATTGGTAACCCAGCTCCTACAGTTACACACACACATGAGTTACTCTCCCTATTACAGTGCACGAGCCGGGCTCCGAACCGCAACTACTCCCCACAAAGTACGATTGATTACCGCATCCACTGCTTCATAGATGTATGTAACATGTACAGATATACATGTATGTAACATATAATAGATAGGTATTTGCTTTAGGGGACTTGTTGGCATGATGTAGTTGTGTTCTTATAAGTTAATTAAAATAGTACTCAAAATTGTAGTTTAATGGTTTAGTTGAAATTATTATAAAATCCAACTTCTTGTCATTTACTTGTAGGTCGTTGTTGTAAATAAGTATATTATGTATAAATAGTATTTATCTGTCTGATTAAAGTACTGCTTCAAATAACAAAGTTCAGTTTTTAGATACTTTGTCTATAATAATCACTACATATGTTTCCAATCTCCTATTCCATCTACTTGTGTTACTTTTTTATGGTATAGCCGGTAAGGCTTATACCATAAAAAACACTATATAGAAATACTAGAAATTATTACCACCGTAGATAAGACTAGAAGACAAACTCGACTTTGTATTTAAGCACCCATCACTTAAGCAACACACTACAACAATTTGCATAGTACTCGTAAACTAACAAAAACACATCACATGGAAAGCTGCACCAAAAATTCAAAATGTCGTTTAAACACAAGATATTACCATAGAAACAAGGGGACACAATTTGATACAGCACAACGTCTGTGAAGGACAGTAACTTATGTCAGTGACACCACACTTGACGTGGGGTCGGGTCATGATGTGTCCCTGCCCCTATACCTACCCAGTACCCACAGGTACTCATATATCAGATAAAGGGACCCTACCTAACGCACACAACACACTGACCTATTGTTTTCTAATTTTAAGGATTTTGTGTAAATAAATTCTCGATTTATTCAGTATTCTCATACTGTCGATAGCAGAATGGATTTTGGTCGGATATTGGTAGCGGTTAAAGTCATTTTAGAATGTTTATTTTAATGTCAGCGAGTTTCTGTTTCAAATTATAACAATATGTAAAATACTGATATCCGAATTTGGGTGGGCGTTAATGCCAATAAGTGTGGAAAAGGTCAAGAAAAACAAATGTAATATATCTCCGTCAAAGAATCATACCAAAGTTTACCAAAGCGATCTATTATTCTTCTCTTCCTGTATTCATATTTTTTTCATTAGGATTTTCTCCTGTGTCGTGGGTGCGTTTATAAACATACAAGTTCACATACACATGACACTCAGGCTCGAAACAACAATTGTGGATCCAACAAAGAATTGCTCCGTGCGGGAATCGAACCCGCTATACGTTGCGTGGCATCCGGTTGCCTAGCCACCGCGACAAGCGTGCAGTTAGAAGTACTGTACATACATATATTTGATCGAAAACTTACATGATCGTAATTTTTTATTCTTTTCAAACTTTTCTACGTAAAGTAAAAATCGTGTAGACTGATTAATCTTAAACGTATCCCGAGTAAAGTTCATTGTATTGAAACAGAAAGTGTTCGTACATTAACCCCCCATTCTTGTAAGACGGCTGTTCATCGTCACCGGCAACCAAAGAGTCGCCCAAAAAACAAATAGTCGATCGCAACCAACTGTAGTTTGAAGAAACGCGGTACAAAGTTGTTTAAACAAATGTTCAGGGGCGCGTGGTGCAAGGCACACGAGCGGAGCGGGGTGACACTCAGTCATAACTTAATTATGTCAATTGTTTTCAAACAATCGGTACTGTTCTTAGACACATTGAATGATTAATTTAACTATTGCCTTAGTAAGTATTCCGAAAATAATTGCTAAGAACTGAGTTAATTGACCGTTAAACGATTAACTGCCGCACTTAAATACATTTAATGGTTACTACAACTATTACCTTAGTAACGATTTTATTCCGAAAACAATTGCTAAGGACTGGGTTAAGTAACCATTAAATGTCTCTGAGTACGATAGTAACCACGGCGGTTGGAGTCATTTATAAGATGACATTATTATTTTTAATATTATTTTAGTTTGGTATGATTTAAAACATTATTCAGAGCAAGTCTGCCCTACCTCATTTACAAACTCTAAATATATATAATATATTCTATTAAATAACAATATCGAAATTCGAACTCTTATGATGATAAAGTGACGGTTAATTCTGTTTAAAGACTATTCAAAAAGTGCTTGACTTTGAAACACGCGCTGATCCCCTAATATAGTTGTTTGAGTACATTTATACGAGTACTGAAATGATCAACTCTAATACAGCTTGCTCCAAGTTTGTTCAAAGTTCTCCTCTTAAATATCACTTAAGTCCAGCTCTCTAAGCCGCAGGCTAGTTCTACTACCATGAAAACTGTATAAATTAATTTAACTGTAAATTAAATTAACAAACGCCAAATGATATAAAGCGAGATTTCTCTAAGAGAGAAACTAATTAATTAATTCGAATTAATATTAAAACGAGAACATAAGTACTCAAATGTTTTTCGTAAAGAGATTCTTTTAGTTGCCATGGGTAGCTATGTAATTAATGTAGGTACTGTAATGTACTGTACTAGAAAGGTCTTAATTATATTTACAAAACAATTAGTATTTGTGTTACTTTGTTCTGTACCTTGCCTTGACCACGAACCACGACTATTATAATGATATTATTCTTGCAATGACGTAATATGTAGTGCTAACTTAACAAGGTACTTGACATGAAACAGCGATGGTTAACATAAACACAGCCCCGCGTCCCGCCCGCTGCCGCCTGTGTCTCGCGCCGCCATCTTTGTTTACTCGAGTGACCCCAGCGCCGCCGCCGCGGGAATACATTACCGGACTTGTGAATGGACAATTTCAATGTTGATATTGACATTAAAATAATTATGTTTACACACCGAACATTTCTTTCAATTTTCTGTAACGCAGCCGTGTTCGTGTAGCGATGTTATACATGTATTGTAACCTCAATAATATATAATATATATCATACGTAAATTATATTATTCCCAACGAGTTGTACATATGTATACCCGTTTTTACTTTCTGTTTGTATTCGTATTTATACACTCGGTATTGTGTTTCATTTATTCGTAATTGGTAACATGATAAAATATTCAACAATTGATACTTTTAATTATAAAACCTCAATGTTTATTGTAACGTTATTTATTTTTTCTCGTTTTAATTTCGTTGTATCAATTTCCTTGTTTTCTGGTATAGCGGCTATATCCGTATCGTTAGGAACACGAAAGAATATTCCCGCAACTGAAACTTTGGTTCGTGCTAAACATAACAAAATTTAAATCAACACAAATTTCATTGGGAAGTTAAAGAAATCCGCGCGGAGGAAAATCAGCGGTGCGCACCTTTAAGTTCCCACCATCGATCCTAACAAAATGTAACGCAAAAACAATTTATTCCCAAAGAGGATCCCTTTGGAGCGGCTTATCGGTAGGTACTTCATTTGTAGCCGAGATTTGAAGTCTGTTATCTAGATGGGGTTGTTAAAACCCCAGCTCGGAGCCTGTGAGCCGGCCGTGGAGCCGCCGCCAGACATCAAATGATATCTTACAAATTATAATTTACACAGATTAGTACGATGTGTACTTCAGAATGAACATAACGAATGAGTTCCAGAGTTAACATTATGTAATTAAGCTCATTAATGTCTCTGTGATTGTCTTGCACACTGCCTGAATGTCACCCTCATTAAAATTGAATTTACTTTATCCTGTACTCAATGTGGAATTACTGATGTAAAATTGAATGTGAATGAGGTACGTACGTTCATAAAACTCCCATCTTTATTAAAAGTTTAATTAAATATTCTCTGCTATATTGCTGTAATACCTACATACCTACTTGTCTTTTAAAATATAAACCTTTAAAATAGTCCATTCACGTCCTCCAAAGATATCTCATTAAAATCATGTCAACATTGACTACTTACCAATGAACGATCCCTATAATAGTTCCATTTCAAACCATAACTCAAGACTATAAACAGAAAACTTTGTCAGCTGAAGTTTTATAGCGAAGCCAATATAAAACAGTTTCTTATGTTGTTAGTATAATTACAGTGCAAGCTATAAGTATCTTTATTTCGAACATAACAACTCATCCAGAGAACATTCCAGTCACCGCCGATAAAATTTAAGCACGCCGTTAACTTAACTATCGTGTAACTTGCCAAACTAAGATCAAATGTAACTTAGTCACTCCTAAATTTGCTATTACTGTTATAAACAAGGGAATAGATAGTAGTTTTGGAGCTCAAACCGCTAGCCAGAGCAGCTATTGGGGACCTAATTGTTCAATTAAGCCAATCGAGTATTTAACTATTTGGGACGTCTTAATTATTAACCAATTTGAAACTAATTAGGCATCAAACGTCGGCTATGGAATTAGTAAATTAACTTCGGCTCAGAGATCTTTCGAATTATTGTGTGATTAAGTTTAATGTGAGAATTGAACTGTGAACAGTCGTTGTGGGACACTTCAAGGATGTGATGTAATTACTAAACCTCGTTCGGAACATTTTCATGTTTAGAACTAGATTTTACCAACTTCCAATATTGAGCGAGCAAACTTTTATAGCAGGATGTGTGTTCGACATCGTTTCTTAGTTATAGAGAGTCAGTTTGTCAGTCAGCCTGTCGCAGAAGCTCCCAGTCGGACAGTAACAAAACAAACAGAAACAAACCAGCTGTCAGGCCAAAAGGCACGAAACACAAATACATTGACTAACAGACAACGTAGCGCGAGCACACCCATTGTTGGACTTGTAAATAATTCCATCTTGCAATTGCACAGATGTGTAAATTTAAAAACTACAGTCACACGTTAGTGTCAGCTGGCAAGCCCATCGCACCAACGAAATTAAGTAAGCCATTCCGCACAGCTGCAGATAAATTACGTGGAGCACAGCATCTGATGCCACACACATTTTATTTTTTTTGTCTACAATATAAGCCTTGGATCAGACGAAGTTGAGAGCCTCCACCCATTACTGGAATTGGTCTGACCTTAGGCAGCATTTGAACAAACAACAAATGTAAGTTTTGACTTTCCCAGTCTTTGAACAGT
This sequence comes from Spodoptera frugiperda, assembly GCF_023101765.2. NCBI lineage: Eukaryota > Metazoa > Arthropoda > Insecta > Lepidoptera > Noctuidae > Spodoptera > Spodoptera frugiperda. Next base: position 296,022 of record NC_064219.1, on the reverse strand, counting down.
TACAACAGTACTGAGATACATAAAAATGCTAGTTCCAACAAGAACCTCGTTTCGATTAAGGTTTGCAGTGATGTCTCAAGGATTTAGGTACCTGACCTAAATCTCAGTATTTTAATAGATAAATCTCCGAAAGAGATATGTCAAGATGTTAAAAAGGATCGTCTTTTGGAGTAATTACATTTACAATTTTGGCCTTTTAACTCCACAGTTGACGCGGTGACTGGGCAACCAGCTGCCGTGCTATGGGTAGTGGTTTCGATTCCCGCATGTAGCAACTTTTTGTGTGTTTCACAAATTGTTGCTTCGGGTCTAGGTGTCAAGTGTATGTGAAATTAATGTTCTTTAGACTTTAAAGATCTAATGAAACCTCGAATGTGTACCATCCAATACCACTTATTGATTAATCCAAAGCAAAAACAACCATAATAAGTACGCATAGAACTTAAAATCATGTTGAAAAGTGACAAAATTTCTCAACACGATTGCACCTAAAGCCTCTCATAAGTATAAGAACATTTATTTCAATTTTACCGTGTCGTATACGCGACGCCGCGCTGTCACCTGAGCGTCTCATGTCATATGCCATCACATTTCATCATAAGCTCTCCTTACAACATTTTATGAAGCCACAAAATGTAAGGTTATGATGAAACTTGAGACTAAACCTGGTGTGAGAAAAATAGAAGACTTGATGATGAAGAAGTGCTAAGTATAGTGAATATTATGTATTATGTGTAAGTAAAGGTGCAGGAGATACTAGTCCGGTCAATGCCTGTAGGCAATAAGAATAAGAATAACAGTAACTGATACCTAATACTAAAAAAATCTGATACAAAATACTTCTGTAGTAGTGCATTTGTATGTATTAGTTGCAGGCGAAATAGACAATAGAATAAAAATAAAATTAAACAAGACAACCAATCAATATCCGTACAGACAACATTTTGAAAAGAGAACACACATTTTCAATAAACTTTTAATCAAGTTGAGGAAAGAAAGAAAAAAAAAACACAAACCAAATATTCTATTCATGAAGTAGAAAAAACAAAATTAGAATTCTCTAAGTTGCGATAAAACCCGATTTTCATTTACTGAATGGCTAACAATAAAGTTCGGTTTCGATGTAAATTCTAGTTCCCAATCCTGCGCGGCCCCGCTTGGGTAAGTAGTTTAAATCTACTGGATTTCGTCCAGACTTTAATTTTTATCGTCATGATCGCAACCAATAATACACAATTTTATCGAATATTGACTTCTTAGGCAGGATATAAATAAATTTATTTACCAGTCTTTACATGTTACGTTGTGTAGTTTTATTGAATCCGTTTTTGTTTGTGAAATAAACCAAATTTCTTCAATATCAATTTATAATTGTTAACACAGAAATAATTACATTAAAAGTATTTTAATAACTGACCTTTATTTTAATGTCCGCCTTGTAGATTATTTTAAAATATTAGACACGTATTTTTAAATTTTAATTTTCATATCCCGTCATCTTCCCTATTATTTTCTTACAACTAAAATGATTACCTAGTTCCATAATTATTCGATATTTTCCAAAAATCTTTTAAAATCCTCCCAATAAACACAAAGAAAGACAGATACTTGGCTCAAACAGAATATAATTTTAACTTTCCCGGGAACTCGCTTTCGGATCTCCGTCGCCACATAAGTCAAAGTTACTCTGTAATTTTACAGCTGAGGTAGAAGCAACCGCAAGCTCAGTGAAAATATGACACGCCGTCTTTAATAAGTCAGCCTTTAAGGATTAGTACCGATTAGTACTCCAGGAGCTGATAATAATATAATGGAAACTACCAAAAAAGACAACAAAATATTGTTCTACTAGTTTTAGTGTGTATATCAATGTTCAATATATTCAAATGATCTACAAATTACATTTTCTTTGTTCACAATTCTTATTCTACGTTACTGGCTCCTTTTCACGTAAATAACAGTAATGCGATTCTTGCTGACACCTGAGCGAGGCGACCGTCCCAGCTGCTCCGCCGAGCGACCAAACTTTTCAGCTGAACTGCACCTTACGTACTGCCAGAATTATGACATGTTTGTTCTCACTGCCTCGCGCCATTCTTACATCTACTTCCGAGCGAATGCAAAACTAAATTATTTCCAGAACGTCCGTTTTGATTTAATTAAAACCAAACCACTTAACGAGAAGATGGCCCTAAAAATGCGCAAGATATTAATTAATTATAAAAACAAAATTAAAAGTAGACACACTTTGGGTACTTTACAAAATTAATAAAGTAAAAGGAAAAGTGGGTACATCACGCGTTGAACCGTATTATATTCCCAAAGAAATCCCTCAAGGCCCGACGTTCCGAAATGGGGGAAAATACCAATGAATTTTCTTACACCTCGAGATTCAAATTTTTAATTACAACTTGTTAACAGTCTCCATCAGTTCAATAGAACTCGGCAGAAGTTCCGACAGGCAAGCGATCCTGTGAGGGTCGCTTCCTATTTTTGGGCACAAAGTCCTAATTAGAGAGCTCAGCAGTTAATTAAGAAGGGTACCGCGGCGCGGCGATCAAATTTTAATAAAACTCTAATTGTTTGCTCGGCAAATAAGGCTGCGTCGAGCAGTTTTAGTGTAACGCGCGCACATCAACGAGCCTTTATTTCTACATCCACAGTAATCATGAGAGAGTGGGGAGACAAAGAGATTCACGAATAAAGAACACAATGTCATGTTATCACGGGAAGAGAAATTGTTTTACTTGAAGCTTTTGTTCACTTTTTGGTAATTAACTTCATTGTTACGTCTAAATTAAAAAGATACAGATTAGTCCACGTTTCATAAACTTGCCGGACGAAACAAGCCACCAACTACTGTAGTGTAGTGCTGATATGCCACATCGCACGGAGAGCTCACTGAGCTGCAGAGCGCGCGGGGAGCGCTCACAGACGAGATGAACTCACAAACTTGAACGTTCGCTCAAGTCCTTTGCAGAGGAGCGCTTCCTTCCGGTCAGGAGACGGCATTGCAAATAAATGTTACATTTTATGAATGAACGTAGAGTTGACGCGCTCGTTGAACGACGTAACTAGTTCAATGGCATTTCAAAAGTGCAGCACAAAACGACAAAACGACTTGAACCATTTCGCAGCAGGAAAGCGTCTAGAACACGGGTCGGCGCGGCGCGCGGCGGCCGCGTGCTGGGGAAAGATTGCTATCAAAGAACGTTTTAAACGGCGCAATAAAACTATTCAGGAGTACAGCGAAATGAAGCTTCATTCACGTCAAAGTCATGCCCGAGTTACACAGAGTTATTGCAGCGCCATTAACAATTCAACATCAAAGAATTCGAGTGGCGCAGTGTTTCGTAAAAATTGTACAAAATTGATGCCTCTGCCGCCATATTTGATAAAGCAAATTTTATTATTCGAGATAGAATGCAATAAAAAGTGCCATTCATCCTGTGCGCCGGCAATGTTTTAAATATAATATAATGGTAGGTACACACGGTGACTGCCGCGCGTTGGCGACACACCGATGCCCTACAATCAGCCAGATCCGTGACGTGACGAGGGTGTACTATCACAATTATAATTGTTGGACTTTAATTTATTATCTACAGCGCGGATCACATTTAATGACTGAAATATTTAGTTAGATAATGTTAGCCGGGAAACAGTTGGGGATATCTGTAATACGATTATCTCGTTTTATCTGAGGCAAATTGTGAGTGAAAGATTTACGCCGCGACCAACATTTTATATTCTTTGTCTCAAGACGTTATCTAGAATATATGATGTCGTCGGCTTGTTGTGGTGACAACATTTTATATCCTAGTTATACAGAGAGCTGTCGAACCTGAACAAGTGAATAGATAAAACCTCCACGTACTGAAATCTGAGTATACCTGAATGGTTTGCGTTTTTTCTTGATGGAATTAGTTTCGTAATAAGCTGTGTCAGGGTAAGTGTGCGGCGAGGTACGTGGGACTGGGAGGATGGTACGTTTTGATGAAAAGTACATGAGTCGCATGAATTAATGATTAACTGGAAATTCCGAGCCTGCTGGTGCCTGCCTTATTTTAGCACAACGTCCGTCGATGTACACGTGGATCGGGATCAACGTTATTTATTTATTATTCCTATATACAAAATGATACCACGAATTAGGATCCATTACATGTGTATTACAAAAACTCCAAAGAGACATAATCGTTTGTTCTGTATTCGTAGAAGGAAACAAAGAAATCCACATTCCCATTTTCTTAGCGTAGAATAGTTACACTAGAAAAACTTACATAATTTAATTCATATAATGCTGCACCCGCTTTATTTGCTTTAACTCGCTGCTCGACACAAACAAAATGCATTACCATTGTTCAATAAGCTTCTGTGTTTTTCTAGAACAAGAGAGAACATAATAATAAATTCTTTTATAAAGAGAATATATTTTGTGTGAGTTTTTAGACTGTGCATTCTTGTAGTATATGTGGTGTGCAATATGCAGGATTTTTTCAGTTTTCGAGCTAACTTTGAGAATAAAACGTGCGTCCTCGGGAGGGCAGTAATTCGAGTGCGGTGACTCGGTGACTGATACTCAGTGTGCCCATAACGGTTCAGTCTGCACAATGCAGCTGAACATTTTACGGTTTTTAGTTAAGAGAAACTAGTTTATATGTTAATAAAACTCATTTAACGAGGTTTTACATTAGCGTGCTGGGCAGGACTCCAACGCTCGTTTTCACCAATTTGTCCTAAATTTTAAGGAACCTTCAAGCTAAGATAGGTGACACTTAACGTCATTTTGCTTTTCACCGACCTATAAGTGACACGTAACAGTATAATAGTGATTTTCCACAGGAGATGTGCTATGTAGCTATGCTACGTAATAGCTGAGTTGTGAAACTATGTGACTGTTTCCACTGATACTGTATCAATGCGTCGCACCGCATCGAGTATGCGATGTATCGAAAGTAGGGAAGCCATAGCACGCATATTTCCATACAAAAACATAGCTTCACTAGGTCGGTTTCCACCAGTGCTAAGCTATATGTATGTAGCATAGCACATAATTCTCTGGTGTATGTGTCATAGTCACTCTAAGTAAGGAGTTAGTTTAGGTGCTACCTCACGCTAAGTAACTGTTACTTAAGAAACAGTAGGTGAGAGCGGCCATAAGAGTCTCATGAGAGATTTCGTTCCTGTTCGGTTGCGATTATTGAAATACTTTTCCTGCCTTTTCCTCGGCTCCAACACGTTCGCAGCACGGAGCGTGGGCGTCTCGGAACTTCAATATCGTTGACCTTTTAAAATGTTGATTCTTTCCCTTTTCTGCTCACGTATTTCTTTTAAATAATATTTCGGTGATGTATTCTTGTACACCAGCTGATGAATGGCAAATGAGATTTGGGATAGTTTGATCCGAAATTCTGAATGTGATTTGATATCTACATATGTATACTCTATCTAAGAAATCTGTGAATGTAGTAAACTTTGAGTTCATCGCTCTTCGTCATCTTTTTTTTTTGAGGGGTAATATCATCAAATTACTTCTCTCGCCATGGGCGAGGCAAGAGGGAGTGTCAGACTCTTACTGATTAAAAACCATCCCATTCCTACTCCTGCTTCCTCCCGGTAACCCAATAGACAGTCCGCAGTGAAATTATTAAGTTTTATTTATTTTATACGATGGCCTGATGGTAACCAATCGCTGCTGACATCCAAAACACCAGAGACGTTACAAATGCGTTGCCGGCCCTTTGAGGCTTAGGAATTTAAGCGTTGTTGGGGAAACGGGGATTTGGAAGATTGGGGTAATTAGCTTTCTCTCTTAGTCATCATATTATTAACAGTCAGACTTTCACTGCCGAACATAGACCTCCCCCAACTATTATTAAGTCTTTATTAACCATGATTTTGCCTACGATATTGCCGTTTATCGACAGCAATCTTAAAGCTAAAACAGCAATTACATTATTAACCCAAAATACTGGTCACTCATAACGGTATAATAATAAAGTGATTTAAAATACTCGTATCAATAGCGTGACTATATGTATAGGTACCTGATCGATCCCACTTGTAATTGATATGTACGTGTATTGAACTGAAAACTTGCTGTAATTACAGACCGCACGCCGCTGAAATTGGACAAGTACCGCCAGTTACTACACGTTTTGATATTTAATTATAAATTATAAACAGTAATTAAACGGCGATGGAAACATTCAGTCAAATTTGTCAACTTCCTTTAATGGAATTTCAATCTTATCTATTTAGAAATAAAGTTGAAAATCTTTTACGATACTAATGTCGTTTTAAGGGTAGATTGATAGTTGTGGACTACCTTGCTCGGCTTACCGGGGCTCCGGTTCGAAGAGTAGGAGTAGGAACGAGGTGGTTTTTTGTCAGTAATAGTCTATCACTACCTCTCACCTCACCCAATATGGGAGAAGGCATTGAATGATTTTCCCACCTTAAAAAGTGTAGCTTGATATACTGTTGTTTGCTTATAAATATATACGTAATATATATAGAGTATGAAGTACCTAACCGACACCAATTTCCTCTATAAAACGTAGCTACAATTTAGCAACCAATAATTTGTCCGAGGCCACAATGGCGACTTGTTATACGGTGTGATTAACATTGTACAATGTTATAATATAACAGTTACGTTTTAAATGGCCACAGGTAACAATTTGGTAATAAGATTGTAATGCCGGCTTTATTACTGCTTCCGGATATTATTTTATGTGATGCTATCGAGGACGCCTATTTCGGTGGCAGGCGCCGGATTAGGGAGTCGGTGTAATTATAGACACGCCAGATTTGGTTTGAAAATAACTTGTTTTTTGGGTAAACTGTTTAATACTTCATACTTTGTCTTTTAATATGATTGACCAGTTCAAATTAGTTAAGATGGATTTTCATACAATCACATTAATATGAGTATTATTATGAACGCAAAATTTTGCTTGTTTGGACATCACGCTGAAAATGCTAAATTGTCACGCTGAAAATTTCATCAAAATCACTTTATTTTGATGAAATTTGACATACATACAGAATATGAGCTACGAAAACGTGGGCGAAGCCGCTGCAGAAGCTAGTTAATTTATAGTTATTTGCTGTAATTATTAAAGTATTTATTCAATAAATGATTAAATATCATTACAGCTGCATTCACCAATTAATGCATTTATAAATATTTATTTTAAACTCTGATGATTTTCGACACTTTTAATACCTATAATCATTACATTAATTTTGAAAATAATAATATTTCTACCATTAATACAATACTTACACGTAAAATGCATGAGGCATGCAAGTATCAGGGTGACCCGGAATTTTAAGTCATCCGCTTCTCATGCATGACATGCCAAACTCCAATGTGACTTTTTGCTCAAACCTTCTCCGAGTGAGAAGAGGCCTTTGTTTAGCAGTGGCCACTTATAGGCTGTTGATGTGATGTGACGTAACACCACGCCTTATATTTCCAAATGATTACAGAACAAATACGAATACGAACAAATGAAAATGAACTGTACATTATTCACAAACCTTTTTCAATTACAATATTCGTAGGCTACCAAAAGTACCTATATTAGCGTGTTTTGACAGCTAATATAAACAAAATATAGTTCACAAAAACATGTCTGATTTAAATATCCAATATCTCTCCACCACATGTCGGGTACGAGTTCATCAAATTTACGAGCCACTCAAAAGAAATTCCACTTCGAACCAAAACCAGCTGCACACAATCAAATTTGGATTTGAATTTGTACTATGAAGTTGTAGATCGATTGATCAATCAGGTGGCTCTTGGTCCAGTAGGTTATTGATGATTGGTAGGGGTGATCATCATCATCATCAGTGAGAATATGTCCACTGCTGAGTTAAGGTGTCTCTCTGATTAGAGAGGTAATCCCCACGCTTGGCAGATAGTTTAGTGATTCTGTGCCTCGGTGCTCAGTTGCACATTTTCGATACATAGTTCTTTAATCATTGTAGGTACTTTCGCTGATTAGATTACTGTCTAGTTGGTCGGAGTGAGTTGCCCAGTGCGACTACCGGGCAATAGGAGTATCGGGTTAAATGTGGGTATACATTGTACAGTGGCATTACGTGCCGTTATGTGTACTTCTACCTACCCTTACAGGGTTAAAAGGCGGAACGATACGATACATAACGTTTCAATGAGTACCTAATTCCTCATGCAAATTATGAAGACTTCAGTTAGCCTAATGAAGACACTAAATTGTTTTCGAAGGAACTAAATTGACATTAATTTTATCGTCATTTTTTATTAAAATAAATAATATTCTAGACTTATTTTGTAAGCAGCGAGCAAGTCATCACAACATCTTAAAATAATAAAATCCAATTTATTTATCGTTATCGGATTCGGCCGTATTTTTCCGGTATCTCGGTTCTCGGAAAATAAGTCAAAGGAGGTCAGCGTGACTGACTTAATTTACAGCAGTCATAATATTCATGTAATCCTCGTGAAAAAGAGGCGCACTTATACGTCACCGGCGTGTTCATCTGTCCAGTCATACGTCAGTATATAATGTAACGCATCTCCTTTAATAATTATCGTTTAAAATATATGTATATGGTCGGTTACTGGTCTGGTATTTTACGTATTGACACTCTTTTGCGGTTTGAGCTTTTTGAGTTTCATTAATTTTATACATAAAGAAGGTAATTATTGACTTGTACAGTCCACAAACCAGAATCCCAGACTCCATGCTATTGCATAAAATTGAACATACAAGTCCAACTCATCAACTGAACAATGACTGACTCTAACCCCACTAACAATTTCAGAACATGATCAAAATAAATAGGTACACAGAAGAAACTTTAACTTTCTCCACAAAAATTGATCACAAGTTAGATTTGCATACAAAGACTACCGATATACAAGATATATGACATTGATTATGATATTACTCTCCGATGATTGTTTTGTTTGTAGAAATGACGTTGCAGGGGGTGGGGGTGGGGGGTGTCAGTGCGCCACCCCGGGGCCGAACAGGACGTGACCCAGATCATAATAATCAGCATTTGCATTCAAGTTTTTGTTTATTTCTTAAAGCTCAGCTTAAAACGAGTATAGATTCTGTGCTGACCCATTTCTAGTCACGTGGACTTTGATTTTTTATGCAATTAAAAATGTGCAATGAGAATACTGCACGGTTGGTGCGCTGGCTGGGCAACCGGCTGCCGTGTAACGGGTAGCGGGCTGGATTCCCGTACGAAGCAACTCTTTGTGTGGTCCACAAATTGTTGTTTCGAGTCTGGGCGTCATGTGTATGTGAACTTAAATGTTTGTCAACACACCCACACAACTAAGTGTGGGAGAGCCATGCTTCGGCACGAATGGGCCGGCTCGACCGGAGTGATACTACAGCCTCACAGAAAACCGACGTGAAACAACGCTTGCGTTGTGTTTCGTTGTGTGAGTGAGGTTACCGGAGGCCCAATTCCCCCTTCCCAATCTTCCCCATCCCCGATTCCCGAACAACAACCCTTAAATTCCTAACTCCCAAAAAGCCGGCAACGCACTTGTAACGCCTTTGGTGTTTCAAGTGTCCATGGGCGGCGGCGATTGCTTACCATCAGGTAATACGTCTGCTCGATTGCCGGCTTGTTCCATAAAACACAGGGGAAATCCCTGGTGTGCGGCAACATTTTTGTTTTAAAAAACAAAAAACAAAACTAAAAATAACGTTCTCACTTTTAGCGTAGAAAAGATAAAATAAAACCACTTGAATCTAGGTATTGTTACGTAGAAAACACATTAGTTTTGCAACAGAAACTCTACTAGACCAAACTAGTTAATAATACAAGATTTTTTACGACTCTACCTACATTACATTGCCGCAGCGAACAGTTATTGTCCCAAAGAGAGCACGTCTAATCAAATAATAACCGAGACATAAGTTTTTATCTCAAAAATTATCTCTATGATATATTTTAAGTACGACTCTACCAAGACTCGTTACTCTACCAATTAAAACTTCCTCAGAATTACTAATCAATAGAGAGTTTGGGACTCTACCACGATTGTAGAGATGATAGAGCACAGTTAAAAAGTGAGAGGCATTATTAATGCGTCGGTTGGCTTTCGGTAGAGCCGCTTTGTGAGCGAGGAAAAATATTCAAGCTCAAATCCCAGTTTAAACTTAGGTGGGACCATTTTCTTTGCGGAACAATTTTTCACATTTTATGTGTGTGTGTGGGTCGTGTGTGTATGTGGGTGGGGTCTATGTGTGGGTTATACCAGTCTTTGTTATGTCCCTTAGGCTTTCAGCGTATCTTCAGTAAAAAGGCTATATTCTTCTTCATGATTTAGTGCTCTCCAAGTTAATTATTCACAATCCATTAACTCTGAAGTAAAATGTAGCGGGGCGGCGTAACTATGTGTAGTTGGTAATATCGTTTGTTGAAACTTATCGCGCGGTGCATTTCAATATTCTCATCTTTTCCTCGCAAAGTACTATGTACGTGATATAGTATATAAGGTCGAGATATATAGTACACACACACACACGGAGCCGTATGCATTGTCATCGCGTCGCTATAAAACTTTATTCCTGAGAATTTATCACGCGTCACAACTCCACGTATCTCCTTTAAAATCTCATTCGAATGAATAGTTCCTTATTTCATTTCGCCACAACTTCCAATCTTCCAGCAGGCCACAAGTTCCAAGTAAAAATTAATACGTTTTCACAAAATTGCAACGTTCACAGCAACGTTCCTTCATCATTGGAGCTAGTAAATTGGCGCTATTCATATTTTTAATTGGTTATTTCACTTAAATGTCAATCGAACGCGTTCAATAAGAACTAGTACTTCAGAAATACTTTTAGATTTCACTTTAATGTCAATAAAATTATAACTTTATTAGCAATGATGACGGGCTATGAAAATTAAAAATCTATTTAGTAGGTAATGAAAAAAATATTAACATGTATTTTTTTATTTCGTCATATAAGATAACAATACTTAGATAAAACGAATCCAAGTTTAGGAGTGGGAGCAAATACGTCACGCGGTATATCTCCGAAAGAATTTGTTTCCGTAGGAATATAAAAAAATACGTGTCTAACATTTTAAAATAATCAACAAGACGGACATTATCACATTGAACGCTGTGGTGGTCACCGGTGACCGGCGTTAACGGAGAGTTTGCCTTCATTGCCTTCAACAGTTTATTATATCTATTGGCAGTCAAAGACTTAAAATAAAAATTAGTCATCTATTGTATGTATCTTTGTTTCCAGACGTAGTTGTCCTGGCAGTGGATATCTACATAAATATTCACATGATTATACTCTGTATGTAAGGGAACTTACTCTAGCAGATCAATACTGCCGTCCATACATCACGCCCCCATTGCTGACCAACAACCAAAAATTGCAGCAACAAATCACACGAACTTGACGCTCAACCCTCAAAATCATTCTACAGTTGAACAATTCACAATTCAAAATGGCGAACACGAGACCGGAATCACGGCTCACAAAATTTATTTCACTATTAATGCTCGGTAACTCGGTACAACAGTTATTTATATCAGTAATTATCACTTGTTTGTGCCCAGTTAAGTTCTGCCGATCCCTCTTTTAGGGCAGACAATCGTAATATTTTATGGGCAAACTTAGATGATCTATGCCTATAGCTGCCCACTGGGCAAGGAACTATTTCGCTTTGATAAGGTCAAACGATACTAAAATGGAAAATATTCTCGCTGACGTCGAAAACAAGAGGATTTTTGAAGATTATGTTTGTGTTTTGTGTGGGATATACCCACATACACTGTCTACACAAGTAATGTATTTTGTGGAAATAAATTTATTTGTTTAATCTAGAAATTCAGGTCTCGCGAAAACGTTTTCACGTAGGCAGCTGTCGAGTCTGGCCATTCGTAGCACCTTAATTTGCGTAGCTGATCATAAAAACGCAAAGGAACAATATCTTTGACAGAACAATGCATATAAAAGCGGGCTCTAAACAAACAGGTTTATGATGGCCGGCTTTGTTGATACCAAACGAACTTTGTATTAAAGCGTTAAATTGTGAATAAATTTCGCGGCCGTGAGGTTTTTCAAGGCCCTCACTTTAGTTTATAGACGTCGGTAATACGACCGAGTTACACGCCGACTACTTCTAGCTATTCTCTGGAGTGTCGCCACTAGAGACAGACTACTGAGAACTACTTCACAATGCCGGTAATGGCATGTAATAGAGATTTTTATTGTATTATTAAATTATCAGTAAGTTCAGTTAAAGAAATACTCTTAAAGAAAAGGACAGTTGAAAAAACTTATATAAATGAAACACATTCATAATATCACGCTTTTTATGTAGGAGTCTACAAAAACGAAAAAATATACGAAATAACAGGTTTACTCACTTAAAAAAAGAGGAGGTATTATGTTGATATGATAGGTTTACTGTGAGCACTTATAGAATTAAATCTATTACTAGATCCTAAGAAGAAAGATTCACCAAACATGACCAGTCTGTTGGTTCAAGTCACACATATTCCCGCCTTAAGGTTTCCAAGTTGACGTGGGACATAGCTAAACCTACTTGCACGCCGCAGCTCTGTGGGATTCCCAATAAATTGATATCTTAACGACATAATATTGTTTATGTTATACTTTCAATGCTATTTATGCATCGTTTTGTTAGCTATACAAATAATACCTATGGTAAGTAATATTTTGGCATCGAGTCCCGGCAAGTCCTTAAACTGTAATTTACATTGAGAGACAACAGTATTTTTAAATCGTAAGCGATTTAACTGTGATTAGGTTGTCGACGGCACCAACTTCTAACCTACCAGTGGGTGAGTAACTTATAACCTATCATTACATATGACTTATAAATAGATTTTTTTCTTTAGTCTTTACCATTAGTTTTTGTCTTCAAAAACTACAGATAGCGTGAGTTTACGTTTTGAGTTATGTCCGCGAGTTTACCCAAAATAGTATACGGATCTGCACTATGTATTAACTTGTCCAATCTGTACCAACACCTTTCTTTCCAAACAAAAACTTGCTCACTTCTTTTTAAAACACAAGAGGTTTTTCTTTTTGTTTCCTAAAAGTGTTTCTTAAAATGTTTCCTATTCTCAAAGGAGGCTCCTTTAATTTTAATTTTCCCGAAATCTAAGACTATTGCTATCTACTCTTAGAATAACATTAAAAGTACAATTATAAGTCTAGGCGTTATTTGAATTTGTAAACTGAAGTTTTTGTAACTTTGATGTTGAAAGATTTTCAGCCTACGTACTTAATTGGTTAATTATTGTTTGAAAACTGAGAGATATTTGTTGTCTCTTGAGGTTTAACTCTTATAATACTCTATCTCTATCATTTAAAGACTGTGTCGTTGGTCAAGAGGTGGTAAACTCAAGTGTCGAGCCAAGTCTTTTTTATGATATAAGCCGGTGAACGAGCAGACGGATCACCTGATGGTAAGCAATCGCCGCCGCCGATGGACACTCGAAACACCAGAGGCGTTACAAGTGAGTCGGGGATTGGGAAGATTGAGAAGAGAATTAGGCCTCCTGTAACCTCACCACAACACGAAACACAACACAAGCGTTGTTTCACGTCGGTTTTGGGTGAGGCCGTGATTTCATACCGCTCGAGCAGGCCCATTTGTGACGAAGCATGGCTCTCTCACACTTAATGTGTGTCCGGTGTTGGCAATTTTGAATCTCTTAATCACGGTACGTGATAATAGACATCTTTTAATATACTCTATTATACGCAAAGAAAAAGAGTACTTTTAACCACTTCTTCTGATAATAAAGGCTTAAAAGAATCCACAGCCTCTCAGAACTGAACCAAACTCCGAAAATCAGCTGCATTTTCATCCACCGCTAAGCTGGTAGCTGGTAATTCGAAATTACCATAAATGTCACATAGTGAGGACATAACGTCGCCCCCACCTGCGCCGGCTTCCACGTAGTACTCGTGAATTCATGATAAATACATATTTACATGCATGCTGTATATATGTGAGGACGGCAGGACTGTCAGCGATTGTACTCGATGACTTTTATGATGGACATATATATCGACCAGATTGATGATATATTAAAGAAGAGCCAAATTTAAAGTACCCGTGACCAACGAGCATACACGAAAATACTGATACAGTACTGTTGATGAAAAGTGTGCAAGATTCGTAGCAATTGGCATTCCATTGTCTATGCCATGGAAGACAGGCGTAAGGTTATGTATGTATTTCTGACTTTACCCAGGACATCAGCACTACTTATTATGGCCATAAAAATATGACTCAAGTGATGTAATCCCCATTCTCCCTCGCCCTAAAATGCTGGTAACGCACTTAACTTCCCTGGACTCACTTGTTTGCGTAGGTGGCGCTGAAACTCAATCAATGACGTGACATAAACAACATTATAATTAGTCACAAGACAGTCTATTGTTGAACCTATGTAGGCGTCTCTCGATAAATGTACTTTATAACAAAAGAAAACAAAGTCTTCTTTTTGGAAGATTTTAGACTAAGTATATTTTATTGGATTGTTTCAATAGTATCAGGTTTAATTTATTTTAAGTAACTCTGTTACTTGAAACAGACAAGGTTTAGAGGTTTGAAATTATATGAAGCAGTAGATATAACATTATAATCTAAGCAAACTAACTTGAGTGACTGTAGATTCAGGGTAAATGTTGAAACCGTCCAAAGTTACAAGTCGCTGATGTTTTCCTTACAATGCTGATATATCTGAGCTACACTACATTAACAGATAGAACGGTGTAATTAGGACACACTGTATATATTTGAAAGCCAAATATATGTATAACATTAATGATCGAAATAATTCTCTTAATCAAAATAATAAACAATACATAATTATAGTGTACCATGAATTATCATTTGTTATTTTACAAATTAATTTGAAAGTGTATCAATAGTAACCAGTAAGGATTTTAATAGAAAATCATTCAAATATTTCCTTTTTAAATTTCGACTAAATAAAGCAGCTTTATAACGAAATCAATTACAATGAATCAATAAAAAAAAATTAAACGATTTTATTTATTCGAGATTCTAAAAACTCACTCAATTCAATATTGTTTTCCTAGAAATTGTAATACGGATTTATATTTTGGTATAAAAACGCTTCTGTGAAAAAGTACTTTTAGTTGTTGCCATAATCGTGTTAGCAACAAGATGTCCACTGTTTAACACAAACCTATTCCAATGACTCTCAGATCGACCGAATCTAAGTGACCCTGCTAAAGGTCTCATGCTAAACCAACACAATTCTTAACATAATAAAAAAATGCATTAACATTGAACTTACCATTACATTTAAAACCTTATCACACATTAATAGCATTCAAATTTAAACACATGATTCAGCTTATCTTTGTAATAACACACAGAACTAAAATCATATAGAATGGTAAACGCGAACAATTTCAATGCGATGGAAATCTTTAGAATGTTCGACATTATATAGATAACTGTACATATGTAAGTATGTATATAGGACATTACTGAATGTGATAGAGCATCATATTTTGCAGTAACGTCTTGAAAACGAGTTCAATCGAGACTACCTCAGTACCTCATGTACGTATGATATTGTAAAACTTTAGTGTGATAATATAGGGCTGATCGTCTGATAGGGGTGGTGGCCCAGAGGTTTAAGACACCCGCTTCTCATACATGAGAGTGTGAATTTGAAACCTACCAACGGCAAGTACCAATGTGACTTTTCCAGTTGTACTTTCTAAGATGATTTAAACAACACTAACAAACGGTAAGGAAAACATCATGGGCTTATAATTTCCAATTATAAGTTTGAAATCACCAACCAGCATTGAGCTAGCATGGTGATTAATTCTCAAACATTTTCCGTTTAAGAAGAGGCCTTTCAGCAGTGGCCACTTATAGACTGTTGATGTGATTATCTAGTAAAAAGAGCTTTTAAAACAAGTAAACGATAGAAGTCATAAATATAGTGCAAGTTGTGTGGTAAACGCATATATTTATTACAAACCCCTGCTCTTCCCGTAGGTGTTATAAGACCATATTGATAAACCTGACCCTATTAAACTTCGATCACAAACCCACCTACCAAGAACAAATTATTTAAAGAAGAGGAGACTCATATTACAACAGTGGAATGTCCACAAGCTGTTAATAACTGCTGTTTAAGTTTGTTCAACAAAAGTTGATAATTTAATTTCTTCGCCAATTAAATTTCAATAAAGCTTGCATGTGTGTGTATGTTTAAACCAACGCAAATAATTATATACTATGTACTGTAATATAGACACATAATACATGTATGTGTAATCAGTATCATTGGTAAGTAATTAAATTAATAAGATTGAATTACATTCCGACATGGAAATTGACATCTATGTATATACTTCATCGAAAATACCGTTGGTTTGACAACGTTTTTAATACCATGGTACGTAAATAGATTGTGTTATTGAACTTTGTCCAAGTTATATGTACTTTCTAATATTATTTGGACGCCACTGACTAACGGTGAAGAAAAACATCGCATTGAGCAAGTGTGGTGCTTAATGCTTAAATCTTCTGAAATCGTACGAGAAGAGGCCTTTGGTCAGTAGTAGCCCCTTATGGTTTATTTATGTGATGATGTGATTAAACTTTTAAACTGACTGTACCAGTCACAATAAATATTTCATATATTTTAATAACTGTAAACCTGAATGATTTTAATTTCAGAACGTTTCACTTGAAAATACGAGTCGTTTCTCTATATTTAGTCAGATATACATACATGTCGAATAAAATTCGTGAAATCAATTAATGTTTAATTAATAATGCCATAAAACTTACTTACGTAACTCTTCGATGAGAGTACTCGACGAGTTTCAAGTTACACCGGGAACCCTTAAATTTAAGTAAGATGATTGTGACAGTTCACGTGGCGAATGTTGTATAACTGACTTATTTAATTTAATATTACGTTTCATGATACTTATAAAGCAAAAACATTATTAGAAGAAATGAATCAAAATTAGAACCCTTTATATTTCCTCTCAATAAAATCACACCCTCAACAGACTCACAGACTATGAACAAAATATATGACCACATCTAACAGCTCACTAAAAAACACGGAAAGTGTGAATATAGGAAAATAGTGGAGCATTTCAATTGGGCTTCAGCCATAACTCATGCGAGCGAGCTCGAGCTCATTGTGACGTCACCGCCGGAGACAAATTGAGGATACGTCATCATTCCCAACGCACTGTACCGAAGATTTGTGAGAAAGTGTTCTGTCACTTCATACGAACAAAATGATTTGTGTTCAATGGCTTCACACTTAAGATTCAAAGTCAGTTGTTTACTAAACTAGATGGTGCTGGGATTCCAGTGTGAATTGATTAAATAGTATTTAATTGAATTTGTTCTGTTTAACTGTTTGTCTGTTTAAATTAATGTATTGTCACGAGTAGAGATGGGTAAAAGAAAGCGTATAATTTTACATTACTTTTGCAAATATTTCACTAATTAAAAACATGACTGATTTGATTACAGACAACACGCATTTTTCATCAGTCACCTTGCTATATTCTTTAAATGTTAAGCAAACTCGTACTAATAAAGGTACAGATACAACAATGTATTTTTTCTTGATGAAACTAGGACTCGGTCCTCAGTAGACCCACGTCTGACTCCTAGATCAGCAAATCAATACAAAAGTTTAATATTCCCTGTTCAGACCTGAACAAATGTTCACACCTGTACACCAGTACAGGGTGTATCACGTCGCCACAATAAAATGCTTATAAACTTTTACGAATACAAAGCGCTTACCGTTGTACCGTCATATTTGGTGTTAGCAACACCCCAATACTGTTCACACTCTTTAGTAGAACACAAAAAATAATAATAGCGTCACACCTTTTATCCTCGAAGGGGAAGGCAGAGGTGCACGTAATGCTGCTGTACAATGTACGCTACTTTTCACAATTTGTGTTATAAGTCCCATGTCTAAGCCTATTGCCATAATTATACTGGACACAATTCCAGACTGTGTGCTACTACCGAATTTTCGAAAATCCAAAAAAGGCCAGTAATACTTTGCCTCTTGTTCGGCATTCGCACTTGCGACCACTCGACCAACGAGGCAGTCGAACACAAAAGATATCATATTTTTACTTTAAATTCTAATCTTTTCCTCCTTTCAAGCACAGCTCCTCCGTTTCCATATCACTCCATTAAAATATGACTCCGGCGAATAATCATTTATAAAGTTTAAGCTTTAAACGGCCATGACAGTTGAATTATGAAGAGATCGCTATTTATTACTAGTCGCTGTTCCGAAGTTTTTATCTACAATGGAAGGCTGGAACGTATCTTGTAATTACTGTAGACATTTACATTCTTTGAAGAGTTGCTAGTCAGCCTGTGTCAACTTCGTTAATTATGAACAAACAGGCTTAGAGCTCACAACTATAGCAACAATATATATTGTGTTGTTTAACTTTAAAATAACGTTATACGAGGACTACGCCGACGGGTTACAGAATAAACTCAAGTCTTAATACTTTTGGGAGTTATGTTATATATTCTGTTGTATTTTTTATAGTATAAGCCGATAAAGGAGCTCGCGGATCACATGATGGTAAACAATCGCCGCATGGATACCCGAAACACCAGAGACGTATGACCAGAGGTATTAAACATTTAAATGTTTTTGGGGAATCGGGAATTGGGAAGATTAGACTCACATAAGTGAGTGAGGTTACCGGAGGCGAGTCGAAACACAACGCAAGCGTTGTTTCACGTCGGTTTTCTATAACTACGGTCGAGCCAGCCCATTGGTGCCGAAGCAGGCTCAAGACATTTAAAATATTATTATTGATTACCGAAATCTAGCTCTGTAATAATCTCACTGTTTTAAAAAGCTTAAAATTTTTCTAAATCTGTCACTGAGTGGTAAGCCATAATGTGCTCCGTATAATGTTCTATCCTCGCTTGTCCATTCAAACGTTGATAGAGATCACTCTCGTGCGATATGACCGCCATTCTACCCTTCATGTGACATTTAACCTTTTTATGTTAACTTTAATGTCGGCAGTAAAGTATGTTCTATATTATTTCGTCCATGCTATAATTATAAAGTTGTGACCTTAGTCCATAACGTCGTGATTCCATTAGCAACAACCTTTAATCCAGATGCATGCACAATTCTCTCAGTAAGGCTTCAACTGGGGACGAGCGCGCCTTGTTAGTGATGTTCCCAAGTTTTGTTCGCAAAGAAAAAGTAACAAACTGGAGGTAAGTACGTCTTTTTTAAGTAAGTATTGTCCCCGAAGTCGGAGAATCGTTTAGCAATTGAATTGTTGCAGGGAGCAAGAAAATAGGTTTAATGCGGAATTTATAGAGCTCACTGACTTGAGATAAACATTCATTTACCGAGTCTTTAACTGTTTTTTGAAACAGTCGCACTTCATTTCCAATGCGGACCGCATTTTAAATAGAATTATTGTATATCTTGGCTCAAAGAAATAAAAACAAAATAAGCAAGGAGTGGAGCTAAAGTTCACCGTGAGTACTAAAAATAATATTGTTAGTATACGAAGAAAATATTTACCAACAAACAACAATATTTTATTCATACATTCCATCAGAGAGCCTTAACAGCTGCTCAATTGATCGTAATATCAAACGAAAGACCCTAAAAAGCTAATGTAGCGAAACAACAGCAGCTACGATATCCAGTAAACTATCACATGTCATTAAATATACGCATAATACGTCCATAAGTGAGTTTGAAAATGAAACAAAAAGCCGGAGATTACACACAATCCCCGGCGCGGCTAGAAGTACGGTGACTCGCAGAAAGGTTAACAAAAAGCGAGAAGGGTCGCCCTCTATAAGTTAACCAGGTGTTTGGTTAGTCGCGGCAAAAATTCGCCAAGTTACCGGACCGACATATTTTTGCGGATAATCTGATAAACGGCCGTATACCTACATGGAAGGTAAGAGTGAATTTGTTAGATTTTTGGCCTTCATGTTTTCTATTCACGGCGGAATAACGCAAAATGTTTCTCTACAATAAATGTTACCTACGTGAAAACGTTTTTCGTGATTCGATTAATGTATTCGCTGCAGCTTTTCAGCATACGGTTCGATTCATGCATCCAACTTTATTTGTGCGGACGACCAAAATATCTTTGTGCTGTGTTTGCACACTTACTTTTTAAACTTACAACGTAGACGCGATGGTATCCTTCAAGATATGCGTTATTATACAGGGAAAACATTCATTGGAACCAAAACAAGTCAGGTAGTTTTGACAAGTCTGTTCCAAAAACTAAAACTTGCATTGCAACATCTCTCGTTCAGAGATTGTGTTATTGAATCAAACATTGAAAACATAGTGAAGTTACCGAGTTACCTTCCACTGTACAAACATCAAAAATAAACTTAAAAGCGTATTTGTGAACCGTTCGATTGTGAATGGACTTATTTGATTTATTAATCGTTTAAGTGGGCAAATTCAAGGGTCAAAGGGTCCTGCCGTAGACCAATATTTTTGCTGCTCCGTTTAGATTACAGCGACCTTAAATTTACTCCAGGGCCCAACTTTAATAGTGGACGATTTATCAGGACTTTTTGTGGAGATACGTTAAAATAATATTGTATGAAATAATCTTGTGTGTGTCTCTCTTAATAATACACGAAGGGAATAATTTTCTGCTACGAATCGTCTCCACACGTACCTATCTGTAATTAAATAAATGAGCATCCATTGCTGTTACTCGAGTTATTAAAAAACATATCCGTGCTTTGACGTAGCTGCAAGAAATTCCCATTTAAATCCTGGTATTCGGAGTGTACCCTGTATTATTTACTTGTCGTATTCTAAAAGAATTTCATAAAAGTGCAGGCAATATGTCCCGCACATAGCTAGCTTATAAAAAATGTCGCGTATTTTTGTTAACATCGTCAGTATTACTTTCGAATGCAATCTAAAATATTGTATTTTTAAAAACTGGACATGAAGCGGGATTTTTCCGAAAATTCACGAAGAGATATGTATTTTTCTTTTTCAACAAATGCTACTGGGAAAATTGTGTTTTGCTAAAATTCTTTGATGTGATTTTCTGATTATGGCGATACAGTTTTTGTTACTACAGCTAACAATAACGAAGAATGAATGACGTAGAGTTCCCTGACATTCTACAGAGACGGATGATAACAACAGATCAGACTTCAGCGGCCATCAATTACCTACTTAAAACCTCTTTCACAGGAAGCTGAAGTATCGTCAGCGGGGGCCATTGTGTGGAGCCACCATTATGTATTTTTTCTCCCCATTACGGCATATCACAGAGCGAGATCTAATATATAGCGGCACAGGTCCCGGCGACGGTAGTTTACGACGCGAGTCGATACAGATAGCAGTTCCGATACTCGCTACTTTAGAGGTTGATAGCATCGGTCACCAGCACACCTGATTTATAAGACTTGACCGTCCCTTATGACCTGGCCACCATTACGGGCGCACGGAGCAAAGTTTTCGTGTTAGTTGTTGATCTTTTGTTAAAGGGCTTTGCGTTAATTATGTTACGAACAAAGGTAAGGTTTGCGTTAAGTCAGCTTTGGGAGAAAGCTGTTGTTATGCGACTGGAGCAGTGAAATGTGCTCCTGACGGTTATATAAACCAGATAGACATGTTTGTTAATGTTTTTGGTCTCGTTCAGGTATTTACTCGTGTGCTTGTAGTGCGCGAACTGAGCTCTCAGTCGCCATTCGACATGCTTTGTAGTTCCAAATTTTGTTTAGGTTTCATAGATACAGCAACGTAGATTGAAGAGAACGTGATAATATTTGCTCTTGTAGTGGGATAAACTTTAGTTCAAAAACTTAAATCCCATACAATAAATTAGTACTATTCATAACTAAAATAAGCACTGATCCTATTAAAAACAAGAAAAGTTAACGAAAACGTACGTCTCTTACTTCAAACGTAGTTATCTAACTTTTGTTTCTTACTCAACACAATATAGGGTGGACGAAAATCTTAATTGAATAACTTTGATATCGTGAACTATACCTAAGCAAAATACATAATTATAAAACTAACCGTTACTTAATACCGACGTAGCATTTATTACTTTATTTATACCATTTTAAAATTCAATTCCAATTCCCAATATCAACAAACGTGGATCTTAAATACATTTTAAATTTCAACCTATTGGCCAACCAATAACCGGGTGAGAGTCGTACCGCACAGAGTATAGAAGTGAACCTCCGGCGGCACTCCCTGCAATTCGATGGCACAACTGGCATCCGTCCAGTATCGCAATGTAGACCACTCGAGGAATGCTTATCTGTCCCGACTTACGTGGAAATATATCACGCCTTTGTCCGAACTAATGTTTTAAGCTCAACGTAAACATCGTTACATAAGCCACTGCTAATGCCGGCTGCAGGCAGACTCATGGTGAGTACCCAAACCTAAATAACCTAAAATTAAGTTATCAAGCCCTGACTTTCAAGCTTCAACTTCGTTAACATGTCAAAGAGAAACTAGTGAGTCATCCAAGATTAGGTGAACTCATAAAAGATGGAGATACTTAGAGGAAAGTTATATTTGCTTGAGAAACAGCCAAGTAAGTTACGATAATCTTACCTTCCGACCTTTTTCCAATCACTCATTTCCAAGGTCCGACTGAAATTGATATCCGATCGAGATTTCTGATAGTACTGATGAAATGTTTCAATTTAAATGTCATGGCGCCGACGGCAGAGTACTCGGAGAAAGTTTCCTACTTACAGCTGTGCCTTTGACTGGCTACTCAACATTCAATGGTAATACTGATGCAATATTTTTGATTGAATTGTATATAACACATTGAAGTACTTCGACACACGAGTTAATAATAGCCACAGCTCCTAAATGTGACCTAAGTTTACAAAAAAGACAATGTTTTTGTAACTCTTTGTTGGTTTCTAAACAAAGGTCGGTATGGCTAACCAAAAAAACAGTTTACATTCAACTTTAAAAAAATACGCAAGTGGTCCGAGTGAAGGGCCGCGGGAGTAATAAATAACACGAGCTGTGGATGTTTACCTAGTGCTGCTGACGGAAGCTACGCGTAATGTCGGATTCCGCTGCGTCGCAGCCGACGCAGGGTGTTCACGCACGTGCAGCCAAATGACGATCGCTCCGAATTCTCGCCGGCGCTGCGACACGATTTAAACAGCCGGATCCGTTCCCTGAGAATTGTGTCCGTACCGAGCTGGGAATTAAACGAAGTATCTTTAAGTCACCGTAAAACTCTGCGATAAGATTCCAAGCACTTTCGGGCAATGAGTCGCCGGATAGCTTTGCGACGGTATTTTTAGTCCATTTTAGGCTAAACTCGAGATATATTACCGTCATTAGCTTTGCAAAAGTATTTTTGGGACTAGGACGTATTTTTATCGCTTAAGCCTCTGTTTTGAACACAAAAGCAAGCCGTGCAGGCCGCGCTCCTATGTCTCTTTTCATACTTTTTTATTAGGTTTTCGGGGTTCCGAGGTCTACTCGGATCCGTAGTAAAGCGATTATTGCTGATTTATGGGACTGTCAGCCTCGTTTTATTGTGGCTCATAGCTGACTCATAGAGTCTAGAGGCTTATGGCTCTTGCGGGTAGTTACCTCATCCGGTGCGCGCTGGAGTGTACTGGAAATTACAATGAATAACACACACGAGATTATTTTTACTAGAAAATAAAAACACGCGCTTTGTATGCATGTGTAATTACAAAACAAGATCAGTTGGTTCTGACTGCAGCGCACCGCTGCGTTGCTATGTGCTATCGCAGCGATAAAGCGAATCGTTACTGCTAAAAAAACAAGTCGCAGATTGCATTTTAAGTAAAAAATTACTGACTAACTAAACATCATCCTAAATGTAACTATAGTACACAAGAATTTACTGACACAAAATCTGATGTGTATATAAACAGAGCATATTAAAGGATTTCGTATCTGTAAGGAGCTCTCAAAGTATCAGGTTTCTAGTGCTAATTAATAGGTAGGCTTTGTGGCTGATATTACGCATTCCAGTTAGGATATCGGGTGACTAGGAAACATAATCAATGGACGAAAAGATCGGACATAGAATATGTGATTTAGTGTCACGAGTGTCGAAATTGGTGATACAAGTGTCGAGAGCTGTGTCATAAATGTCAGAGGCTATAGAATACACACATCAATATCACATCAGCCAATAAGTGACTGGCCACTACTGACAAAGGGCTCTTATCACACGGAAAGTTTGAAATTAATCACCACGCTTGCTCTATGCTTTGGCAAACTTAGAAATTACGACGATGATTTTTTTCCTTGACTGTTTGTCAGTGATGTCTAAATAATCTAATATAGTAATATATAGTATAGTATTGATACTAACTATAATATTCAAATTCGCTGTTCATGTTCTTACTTCTATACCGTTTAAATGACTCTGCTCAATAACTAAACAATACTATAGGTCAAATGCGGGATCACTTGACCAACCAGAGAGATCTTTATTACATTAAAGTCAATATTGACCTTTTTATCGCCAGTTAAAAATAGAACACAGTTTCGACCTTAACCACAAAAACTCTTGTTAAAACAACATACCGATAAAATGTTCTTTGAAATTAAAATTCTTACCATGAAACGAGGAAAATAGAGGATTAAAACAATAAAATGTATTGTTAAGTGAAATAATCCCAAACGCTATAAACGGCGAAAGTATTAAGATCAGTAATTCAGTATGCTAAGGGCGCGCCGCCCATACGTCTGGGACCTTACAATGTACACTTTAAATGATTCTTTCCCTTTATTAGTTTACATTACAAGCCAACAAGCAACTTGTGTCACTATGTAACACTGCTTTAACTTGATTAACCCCGTTTCACTTGCTATCACATAATACAATGTCAACCTTCATTCCCTCCACACTAAACTGAAACTTATCCCCTTGGGGTAAAACACAGAATCCTATAACATTAACAAATAAATCACTTAAATAGTTGAGGTGACCATTCGTCAATGTGGATCGAAAGTAGGCTCGATTTTCACAGATTATTAACTCCAATTACTCTTTAGTGACGATTGGGCGTCATTGGAAAGTATACTGTGTGGACTTTGTGTAAGATTTATATTTGAATAGTGATAGTTTTGTTTTATATCAAGATCTTGCATAATGTAGTAGGTTTTAACGTCGATCGATTGGATTCAATGTGTAAGTTTGGAATAATGGATTTAATTGTACTATAGATTGTTATAAGGTGGGTTACCGATTCCATTTTAGCTCAAAATCTTAGTTTCAAGGTCGTCTGCGAGTTATTTGTAGAGTATGTACTATTATTAGAATTGTTTGCCAACGACCTGCCTGGATGGACATATATCGACCAGATTGACGGTATATTAAAGAAGGGCTAAATCAAAAGTACCCTTAACCGACCAGCATGCATGAATATAATGATAATTATTGTTGATGAAGCGTAAGAAGAATGTAAGATTTGTAGCAATTAGCGTTTCATTGTCTTGTCCACCTCATCGCTTACCGCCAGACGAGATGACGGCCAAACCCTATCCTATATGTATAAAAAAATGTATGTTTGTATGTGTACCTATGAAGATGTGGTGACGACAGAATCGGCAGAGAGAGCCCACGCCTTTTCTTGTAGCGGGTGCATACAGAACTGACTAAGGGAATACACACTTTATACCACAATTTATCAATTTTACTCACTGAAAATGTATAAATATAAACTTAGTTTAAACATATTTTATTTTCGTTTAGCGTATGATCATTTCTCGCAAACGTGTTATTTACCGACCGGAGTAATCGAACGTCAACCTATCCATCACGCCCATCACTCCACAATCACTATCCATCACAACATAATCTGACATTATCATATATTTTCTAGCGATTTCCTTTCGCTTGATTATTAAAAACATAATAGAAGGTACATTTTCATAATATATTTAACAACATGTTTTATTATCCCCGTAAAAGAGGACAAAGGTGCACATAAATACAATTTAACACCAAAAAATTCCAATATCATCGCTCGGGAACCAAATCCTTTACTATTCGACCAACAATCCAATAATTTCAGAAACACTCTGTATTCGCAATGACTTCACCGCCTCATTATCCTGCGCCTACACTGATCTAGAAACAAATGACATCGAACTAGTTCGGCGAGTGACGTCACAGCTCATTATATACCACTTTGCATATAGATTGGCCGTGATGGAACAGTCACGCTAGAAGAAAGGAAACTCATTTACTCCGAATTTGTCTTTGTGAATTACCAAACTATTAGTATTAGGTTCCCGTAATTACAAATTGAAATTACTATGTTCTTTGGATGTCAAACTAAACAAAGCGTGTCCTAAAACTAGTGAACGCAAATTGACAGTGTAGGTTAGTAAGAAAAGCCTGACAACATTGTGTGGTACCTACATTTTGTCTAAAAATGTTGTGTTGTCCTAGGAAGGTTGTTGGAGTCAAATACTCTCTACCTCCAAGAAACCTGATTAACTACACAGTACCGTTCCCAAAGGAAATAGCTAAAAATAAGAAAGTTGTTTACATCCCCCCTGGAGGTCATAATTAAAGCCTTAGACATCTAGAACAGAGCCAGAACCATAACTATTAAGTATCTCGTTACTAAAATAACGCGGCTAATAAAAGTCGGCTAATCGCCGAATAAAAATCGATTTTGTTGAGAATGGTGCTCACGATACTGGAAAACTTGGCACCGCTGTGGCTACCTCTTATGCATAGTTCATTGGAAGAAATGCATAGAATTGAAAAATGTAAGCACCTCGTGATTCTTTTATTTCCTCAAGTGGCCTAGAAAGCTTGTGGCGAAACGTGGCCGTGGGTGGTCAGTGCCTATACTGTGAGCATTGCAGCAGTTACATTGTTCAAGAAACAAAGCAGAAATATATCACGTGCCCGCATTGCATTTTATGGGCGACCATCTTTCATTACGATTTAAATCTTATATGAAAGACGCCGCGTTTATATCTCGCCCACAGCACCAACAAAGCAGGAACTGTTACTCTGTTGCAATCAAATGTTTTCCTTTGTGGTTTAGTGCTTACACTCGTCTTAATCAACGTTGACTTTGACTTTGATGTTTAATTTATTCAAGCGAACGTATTTCACCAATATAAACATCAACTATTGTACGAACGATATAACTAACGCGTGTATTGTTTGCAGTTTTAGTACAAGTTTAAACAACTGCATAGTGAAACACTGGTCATTAGAAGTGTAGACATAATTTACTCGGTACGAGTATACCGCTGCACTCGTACAGCATTCAGTAACAAAACTAGCGTTACCCTAACATAGTTAGATACTCGTATTCAACAGTATCTCTAGTCTAACGGGAAGCTGACTCGACAACATTGATGCATCTACTTCGGCACTAATAAATAAAATTGGCGTGTCTGTTTGTTATATTGAAATTACTGCTTTTTAATACATACATGTGAATATACATACGATACATACACGAAAATATTTTTTATTTTATTTTTGTCTATCTTTTTTAGCAAAACGGCTATGGCTAAACCGATTTGGACAGGACTTTTATTGACAGATAGCTAATTAAAAAGTACTAGCTACTTTTATTCTAGAAAAAATATTTAGATTAAAAAAAAATAAAACACGATGTTTTAACACAGTTTTTGTATGAAGACAATACCAGCATACATATAAAACCTAAATGTGTCTTAATGATACTAGTGTAGAAAATTTACACTTTTCATTTAGCAACGGTCCCGTAGCAATTTGCTACGAAACTCGTAGACACGCGGCATTCAATAAAACCGTAGCCAATCTTGAATTGCTGTAGCGTTCACTTGTCTTTTTTTAGATAAGGCCTCTATTTCAGTACAACAAGCGTAGTCGTATCTTATTTATTATATTATATTTACTTATGTACGGTACTGTACTTGTTTGGAACGGCAACACGTAGCGATGTGCTACGAAACTCATAGATATACGCAGACAGGATTATTGACAAAAGTCTTTCATATATTTCTTTTTTTAGCTTAGTACTGTTTTATCGTGTTCGTTGATATAGATTTTTTATTGTAAAAATGAACTCAATGATTATTTTTAGAAACTATTTATAGCATAATTATTTATACAAAGTATTTCCTTATTAATCAATTTCCCTTACCATCCTTCTTTATTTATTGTAAAAATACACTTGACAACATTACAGCAGGCTATCGTATTTCTACTTATAAAGTATCCAATGCCCGACCACAGAAAGATCCTTTAAAAGAACGTTGACAAGTGACAATTATAATTTGTAAGAAGTCACAAAATGAACGAGATAACGGCCGGAGTCCCGAGGGAGGCCAGGTAATACCTCCTCACTCCAATATATCATGCTTGAGTAGCTAACAACGAATTAATGTATCATTGCTAAGAGCCTCTCAAGTTAAATTTGCTTGAGCTGCTTAATTAAGTACATAACATATTGCGTGAGAAATTTCGTACATTTTCAATTGTTGTTATACCAGATTTTAGTATTTTAATGGATGTATTGTTAGCTGTGCTGTAATGAAATTATCTTTATTATAGCATTCTGTGTAGCTAGTAGAGTGGAGCTCAAGGGTAAATTATAGCTACGCGGACCAGGCGGTCTTATGCTTAGCTACGAGGCAGCTACGAAGTTGCTACGAATTTGCTACGAGACAGCTCCAAGCCTGAGACCCTCGTAAAGCAGTCAGCGCTGGTTCTTTTACGAACATCTGTGGCTATCGCAACGTAACGTATGGTCGGGAGCTGAAATCTGATAAAGGATTCTAACTAAGCATGTTTTATCACCTGCTAGTGAGTCCTAGGATGGTGGTGGTTTGCTTCATGTTTTTATTTATACTTAAATATTCACAAATTATATCCATTCGAGAAAAGTATATAATAAATAACAGTAATATTGCAGATGTTTCTTGTCTTTTTTTAATAATAAGTTAAAATTTCAGAACTAAGATATGTTAACCAAAACCTAGACGTACTGTGTCTGGAAGTGACACCCAAGAGTTTGGAAACTTTAGAGAGTAATTCCAGTTCTGGTCGGTATATAATGCTTTGTGAGAGTTGATGGAGGTCAGTTAATCAGCCTGTGACTGAGCCTAACCTGAATATTGTCTGAACTTTGGACTGCGCAGTTGGGGTTGTGGCTGGGCAAGTGGCTGCCGTGCAGCGAGTAGGGAGTTCGATTCCCGCACGGAACGGCTCTTTGTGTGATCCTCAAATTGTTGTTTCGACTCTGAGTGCCATGTGTATGTGAACATGTTTGCAAACGCAACCACGTTTTTTTGTAAAAAAAAACATAACTTAGTTAGGTTATACCAAGTAGCTAGTAATTATTTCATATAAAATTACAAAAGTATTACATAATATATTCCATACACAAATATTATAACCACATTTCGGTATTCGTATAGGAAAAGACCACGAGAAAAAGTAAATGAGTACCTACATACCAATCGACAAATATTATCCGGGTAGTAACAAAATAACCGATATTTTATTATACGCCATTTTAATAAATATTCTGTGATACTTTATAATTTTATGTTTAATTAAAATTAATAACCATTTCTTAGAATACGAGAATTAAACGTATGTAGAATTAATATTAATTTTACACCAGAAATAGTACATTTATGTACACAGTCTATTTTCAGTTATCTATGAAATTCTATATCAAATTCATACAGCAATGTTTACTAACCAAACAGAATATTTGATTTCTCGTAACATATTTTATTTCTATATGTAAAATGTGTCAATATACACGATTTTCAGAATATTTTATATACCAGACACCATTAAACCATTTAACATATTTCAATGCAATTATTCGAACCTTATTACATAATGAAAAGCAAATATGTATTATGATTTATTTCATTATAATTAATTATGTTGAGAACAAACATTTTGAGGTTTTATTATATTCCATGATCAGTGTTCAATAACTTTTCCCAGCGAAATGTATGAAAGCCAAAAAAATATAGTAATAACTGTAAAGCCCGTTTTATGAATATGAGAGTCGGATTATTACAAACATATTTCTGAAATTCAGGTGCTGCACACAATCAGCGCTGCTGCTGCCAATCAGCTTATTTATTCTTATCTCGAATATTATTCGGAATATTTTTGAAGCATAAATTAACAGGGACTACATTTTTCTGACAGAGCCTGGGCAGCAGCGCTCTTTGATTAACCTGAACCTATTAAGGTCTTCAACAGACCTGCTAAAAGTGAGGATTACAAGAAACCCCTCTTAAGTACAAGAGGTTCATAGTCCAGCTCAGGACTGTCCAGTGACAAATCATCAGATAATAATGACATATTTTTTAGTAATATAAATAGTATATGACACTCATAAGAGTAACGAAAAGAATGCGGTACTGTGTACAAGTTTGTATACATATAAAAAATAAAGAAAACTATTGGTCCCATTTTTACGACGGATTCTCGACCATAAATATATTGTAGTAGAGATCATTGTGTGTTTTATTAAGTCCATACGAGCATGCGAGCATCGCGATACTCATAACTTGGGAAAACTTTTGTATCGTAAGTAGAATACTTTTTCGTGTCCATAGTATTTGAAGTACAAAGGAATTTGTACTTTAGTTTTAAAAAAATAGGGATTAATTTGTGAAAATAATTGTTTAAAACCCATATTATCTCTTCGCTGAAAATTTAATTAAATTAAGCGCAAAAATCAACTCTATTTCTGAACATGTACTCAAACTTTGACCTTTTCATCCGGTGGCTAAATCAACTCAATTATTTCACGTGAAAGTACTAACGAGCTCTATATTACACTCAACTATTAGTACTAAATCATATTAGTTACACTACAGTTCAGACACTAGAAATATAATAATACTCTGTCAAAAACTTATTTAGCCGATAATAGATACGCAAATGTTTAAACTTAGGAAATTATATACCAGAGATTATTCGAACATTTTCTAATATACAACAATAATCTACGGTTAAGCTAGAACTTACTTGGCTTGTCCAGGTCACTGATGAACTCCTCGGTCTCCACATATCCTTGGATCTCATCAGCAAATACCATCAGCACCAGCCATAACACTCGGACCACACTCACTGACATACTAGCACAGCACGAGGATCCCATCGTCAATACAACAAGCACTAAACTAAAACTAATTTAATTTCCATCAACATTTTCTTCCCAAGTCCGTTCTAATTTAAATTAAAATAAAGTACTACGTTTAATCCATGGAAAACTTGTTGATCCTGCTTTTTAATTAAAACTCACTTTTCATTGAGAACGAATTGAATAAATTATTTGTTTAATTCTGTTTGAATAAATATTAGTAGCCGAGTAAAACAAACGCACGACACGTGTTGTACGACTGTAAACAAATCGCGTTTTGACAGCGAGCTCGCAACGCGTAGGGCAGCGTGCGTGCGTCTCAACGCCGCGGGCAACACTGATCGAAAACCGATAGAGAGCGGCGGTAACAATCGCACTAAAATATATTTTCACTAATTTTTCAAAAGTTATACAGTTTTTGGCTTTGTGTATGTTAATTTGGCAAACGTTTATAAACTTGTTGGTTAACTTACCAATGATTCGAGTACTAGACACCGAAACGTTTACTTTTATTAGACGACGCCGGGCAATCTGTAGCCTTTGTTCTTAGTAAAAACAAGCGTGTATGTTATTCTTTGAAATATTTTCTTTATAACTCTGTGAGCGGAGATAATTATACATTCACACCCATCGTATAATTTTACAAGTAGGTAAGTACATAAATACAAGTTTTATGGTAATATAATTCAAAAGTAACGGAACAGACAATAAAGTGTTGAAAGTTTCGGGGAATATAATAAAACACTTGGAGGGAAGTTTGCTTAAAATTGGGTCACAAATATCAGAGGTTAGCTGTCACCAGCAAAACGTCTTTATAAGTTGGTGAGTTGGTGAACATTTTAGTTCAGTACCTGCGTAGCTAGCGCCGGGTAATGTCTGGCGAGGTGGATAATGTTCCCGAAGTCTGCACTAGTACTACTGTGTGTCAATGCGCGCTAACGTATGGCAGCGCGCACCAACAGCTGCTGCATACAAAAGTTTGTGCATCAAATAAGTATCACAACGTATCGCACAAGTGAACTTTGTTCAAGCTCTCGTGCATTGTATATTAAAGATAAAGAATGTTAGTGTACTATGACCTGTCTTACTGAATAATTTAAGTTACTGTCATGGGCCACAATTCATGGAATTTTTCTACGTTTTTCTTCGTATATTTTTCTATTTTCGTAATACTACAGTCACAACACCGACCATACGTAACCTGAGCATTTGTTTTGTCTATATACTCCCTTTTAATGAGTGCGTAGTATATCATATTTTAAGAAAAATGGGAAAAGATTAATGGAGTCAATGATAGGAAAATAATTCGTGGAAAGAATGTTCTCTCAATACTTTTTTCGATTTATCAATGACGTAAAAATGTTCCTCAAAGTTTTTGTAATAAAGTTTTATAAGTTTACCACCGACTCTGGCGCGGTGTCACTCGCTCTGCTTGGCTCCTGTTGAAAATAATGTTTTTTAAACTAGAAAAAAATTCCTACAATTTATGTATTGATAACTTTTTCATAAAATCAATAGTTTTTGGCGTACGAGCGCCGCAAAGTAAACTTCGATAAATGGACTATCCAACACAAAAAGAAATATTATTTTAGGACCGCGAGTTCCTGGGATTAGCGCGTTAAAACAAACAAATATACTCGTCAGCTTTATAAATTAAATACATTATTACATACCTATATTAGTATAGATTTCTTTAGAGGTAACTACAATAATTGTAACACCAAAAGTATCACAGGGTATGTTGCTGACCGCACAGAAAGTTGACACATGTCACACAAGCAGCTCGATCTGTTATATGTAAAAAAAATATTATTAAAAAATTTCATTTAGGTAATATTATACTCTTTTTTTATAATAACAAAAAAGTCCCAAAGATATAGGATATGTTTAGTGAAACAATACGAGAGTTCCACAACATTCACACGTGAACATAGCAGATTACATCTCACGCAGCCCGAGCCCGCTCGCGGATCCCGACCGACAGTGGAAACATTAAAAGGGCTGATTATATAAGCGTGTTGTAAAAGGAACACTCTTCAATATAATAACATACGAACATATCCCGGCGAATCTTCCTAAACACGACTTAGGGGGACTTACACGGGTCTCACTTATTTTATTACTGAGTACGCGAGCAAATCGTCCTGCCCCAGGCTGGGAGAGTAAAGTACGTTATATTATTAGCTAAGTAGACAAACATACAGTTTAACTAGAAATGTATTTGTGTAGCTGTAATGCTGTGATCCGGTTTTGATGAGCAGATTATGTGACGTCACCGTTTCTTAGGCAACGGGTTTGTGATCTGTCGTGGTGGTATAGAATGGTGATCAATACTGACACAAACAGTGGTAAATAACAAGTGAATTGTTTGTTTTCATAATTAAACTGTTTTTGTAATGATTATGCGAGTGGTCGCAAGTGTGACTGCCGGGTCTCGGATATATTTCAACTTTTCGAAAATTCCTCAATAGTTTGAAATTATGCCCAGTCTGTAGGAACAGGGAGACTATAACTGTAGCCCTATTACATGGGGCTTATAACACAAATGGTGGAGAGATGCATAATGTGCCATAATGTGCACCTCTTCGGGGATAGAATGCACGTCGTTACCAACCAACCTATCTGGAAGCCATCGGGGAGGCTTATATCCAGGAGTAGATTTTTTAGTGGTTAAGTTATGGATGATGATATTATGGCATTGATCAAATAAAAAATAAATGTTGCAAATACTCGTAATACCAACCAACGACGCGACCCCATGAAGTCTACCAATTAATTTGGTTAATAAATAAAATTATCCGCCCAGTGCGCTGTGAAAATTCTTAATAATCATTTTCATTTCGCCGATATAATTTACATCTTCTTTAAATGTATGTATAATGTAAAAATATCGGGAAATTCGGTCAACTCCCGAACTTCACAGTTTCGGAAATTTCTCTCGGTTTGTCTACCCGCAATCTACATTTTGATTGTAATATTATTAACATTGTTTCAAATAAATATTCTTCATTTATACAATTTTAAGTTTACTCAATGTTCCGTTTTACTTTTTCAAATATATCGTTTTAGTATTATTTTTGACATTTCGCTAAAAAATATTGTTGATAAAATTATTGAATTTGACTAGTTGGAAACTACCGTATGTATAGTCGAATGTATAGGGTGTTACAAAACGAATAGTGTTAATTTCGTCGTTTACATATAAAGATAACTATTTCCATACAAAAGGGGTACCGGTAAACTATGGCAACTTTACCGGACCCTTGGCAACTTTACCATACTATAGGTATTCAGTATAAACTCATTTATCTAAAAATCTACCCACTAGAATTCTGTTTTGTAATAGTAGTATTTTTTAGACATTAAAAGGAAATATTTACTATATTTTGCGTAGACGCAAAAGACTGCTATTATGCCAGTAATGGCCGTCACAATGTATGCGTGAAAATGTGCTAAAAGTTAGTAGTTCCTAAATTGTGCTCACAGAGCCTTAATTATATGTCACAGGTGAGTGAAATTTTGATCTTGAATGTATAATATAGTTGGGATTACTGTTGCAATGTCAGCAATTGCTTTTTCTTTAATTTATTGATAAATAGTCGCTTCGGTAATGTTGACACAGGTTAGGTAAAGTTGCCACGGCCTGCTTTGTGGCAACTTTACCTACAGTTAGGGTTGGCAATAAATGTTTTTTTCTTGTTTGTGTGTATGTAACCATTTTCGAATACCTAAATTTCCCAGCATAATAGTGAATATCCTGGATGATAAGTTATAATGTATTTAATAATACCTTTTGTTTTAGAGCCAAAATGGCTCACATGAAACAAAACCGCAGATAACTCGGAGTTAGACAATATAAAAAGTATACGAAAGTAATGTTAAAATTAGCTATGGAGATAGTGAAGTCAAAAAATTAAAAAGTCAAAAGATTAAACATTATTTTGTAGCCTTTTTTTACAATTTTAAACATAAATACTTAAAATTTTAGAACTTAATTTAGTTTAAAAGGGAACAATATTTATGTCAGATATTTATGCTTTTTTTTACTTTAGGTTTAAGGTTTATAATTTTTTTTTAAATATACATGTCATAAAAATAATTCTCATTTTTTGACAACCCCGAGCGTAACAAATTATTTGTATGTAAATTACGATGAAACCCGTGGCAACTTTCCCGACTGTCTGTGTAGCCGTTATCTTTATAGATTTCCTCATATTGTTTGCATTACAATACGAAGAGGTCCTAGATGAAGCCCTCTGTACCTCAACAACTCTTTAATATGCAATACACGATGAATACGGCGCGTAGGTAAAGTTGCCAAAAATTTGGTATCTTTACCGATGTTGTTTTTTCTTTACTACGGCTAAAGTAAGCGTTTGTATATAATGACGATTACGGTAAAGTGAGCCAGATAGACTACAATTCTAAATATATAGTTTTGGTTTCTATGCGTCTTATGGTTAAAAATATATTTCGATTTTTGTTCCAAAATATGGTAAAGTTGCCATGTTTTATGGTACGACCAAAACAATTGTGGATATGTTGGCGCGGTAACCATGGCAACCGTTTGTACATTCATTATGGGTGTCGCTGTGAGTCGCAGCTGTCAAATTAACCAGTTTGATAAAGTAGTGGAAATAGTGTTACCCTTGTTATAAACAGATATATCTACTGTAGATACTTGTATGTTGTTATAATACGGGCATAATTATTGGGTAACGAGGTGACACATCATTAGCGGTTACCTAGTTTCCGAGAGTCAAGGACGATGCTTATCAAAACTGGCCTATTTAGCCGGTAAAGCGTCCAGGGTAGGTTGCGAGTGGTCACAAGCGTGATATAGGTACGTGTGTTTAGAGGAGATTCAGGTTCTATTTCTTCTCAGTCAATGTATAATTCGGATTACAATACTCTAATTATAGTAATAAATCAAAGTAGGTGTAATATGCTGTAATCCCTTCAGTTAATAATAGAAGAAAATTACTTACCTATTACACAAATTCACGCCTCTATCTCATGGGGTATACAACCTTCTTTATGCATAACTCGTTAACTTCCAATAATATTCATGCATCTTGTCTATACTTATTTTCAGTAAGGCAATATGTATTTACACAAGCCACGGCTAAACAACAGTCCAGCGAGGTGCTACTACTAACGACACGTCTGTACACGACGCATCCACCGTAATAACGTTCGCGGCTCGTCACGCTGTCGTCACGCGGTCGTCACGCGGTCGTCACGTTCCCGATTTCCCTAAACGTCCCTGTCACCGGCAGGGCTCCCCACTGCCCCAAGTTAGAACGTCTGATAGACAGAAAATAGATAACAAATAAATAGAATAGTTCCGATACACACTTCCTTGTTTCACTGGAGATTGTGTGACGGCTTAGATTTGTTCTGAGACTAGTTTTAGTTTTTAGGGGTAAATATTGCCAACCTTTATTGATTTTAAACTTTAAACTCACACGTAGTTTAAGTTTGTTAATAAATCAGTTTTAATTAATAAAGTATACTTATCAAACAGAAAATGTTATGAATATTATTGTGTTTACTACATTTTGTAAAATGTGACCGTAATAGTGAATCTGTCATCGACTAAAACTCACTGTATACTGTACTCAACTAGGCAGGAATAAATTAATTATTGTGTTTGTTTGACGAGGAACTCGCAGTGGCAGCTCGAATGTTGCCGCGTCGTGTGTTGCGAAATGCTGCTTATGAATATGAGCCTCTCTAGCATGGCTTGAAACTAGTCGAGTTCCTCGTCAAATAATTACGTGAGTAAGCCGAAAAACATAATAATTAATTTAATATGTCTCACAAAAGTTATAATATAAACATAGGGCAGGTACATAAATAACATCAATCGTTATAATAACACCCGGCGTTACTTGTCTACTACAGTAATTACTAGTAATGAGGCTGCACCCAGCGAGCTGTGGCACGCTGCTAAATTATGAAACAAGACCTGTCAATTACACACACCTCCCCGACAATAAATCAATCCTAATTCCAAAACCTGTCAAATGCTTCTAGAAAATTCTGATACAGATTCTTTTTTTAATCCCATGAGAGTTGATTTAAAAGCAAATGATAGCTCCTGCAGCCATCATTCAGTAAGTAATCAACATTTTAAAACTCGCGTGACAGCTGCCACCTCGCGCCACACGACGGTGCGAAGTAACTTTGTAAAAGGCGTGAATTTTTCTGTTTGCCGAAAAAAAAAATGTAGACGAAAATAGCGACCGTCTAGGGATCTCTTAATTTAAAAATTTCACGAAGTCATTATAAAAAAGGGGGGTTAATCCACTACACTACATTATTAAAATACGAGTTTTATAGCAGCCGACCTTATTGCCTCCTGGTACATTATGGGGGGGGGGGGGGGCTCGTGGCATTAATTTGGGAAGTTGTGCAGCTCAAAGACTTGTTAGAGTAGTGACAGAAAGTATCAACGTTATTCTGTTCGAGGAACTTTGACGCGACACACGATAAATGTTTACATTACAGCTTTAGCATGACGTACATGGAACCTTAGTCGCTGGAACATCGATCCTCTGACAGTTGACTAGCACGAGTACCTACAACATTGTTGCACGTTACATTTTTACCTCGCTACTACCCATTGTGAGCTGTACAAATGCCACGTTTGAGCAATTAGGAGTTGCGTCGTACTATCTGATCTTCTCGGCTTTGTGGCCGGCCATTCATTTGTGGTGTGTTCACGCCAACTTTGCTTTTATTAATTAAGAATTTACTATATAATAAAATAAATATTGCTTGAATGGAAATAATGAGGATGATTACTACAGAGTTATCACGCTAGTCATAAATATTTTAAATCTAAGCAAACAGTAATAAGATAAGAGAAGAAAAGTCTAGGATTGATATAAATGGCGTGTAATTTCGACCGCCTACATCCAGCAGTGGGCTGGTAAACTAATGACGTCACATATTTTACTCAACAATAAATTACAAGCTAACTGCTCCCCACATAATGACGTAGAAACATTAAACAGATAAATATTTTCCCTGATTACTTATCCAGGCCCATCAAACAGCCATCAGTCAATAATGAAATTTTATTTAAGTAGGTCTGAACATGGCTCGTTCGCTCACTGAGCCTGGCTCGAGGATCAATTGAATTGAGCACAAAGGAAAAACACAATTGTGTACTGAAAAATCACGGAGGGATCGGTGGGCCAGAATAATAGCGTTAAATAAATAATATGAGAGCGTCTCAACTTAATTTGGCAGCCCTGTTGCGTATTATTTGGTTCGAGGGCCCCGAGTACAGCGGGGAAGGCCGTCAATAGGGTCTTCGCATTGGAGTTTTCGTTTCCTAGAATCGGGTCCTGCCTACATATTAATGACAATTATGAAGGATCTGAATGGGAAGCCAGGATGTGCGCGATACAATAACCAGCGAATGGTTATAGAGGTCATGTCTTTGTTTCAGAACATTATTCTTCATGTTAACTGTAATTTAATGGATATATTTTGATCCTTTTAATATTTTACGAGTAATTTATCTATTTCAACGCTTCCACTGAGTGAAAAATGTATGTACTCTTAAATTACCCATAATAGAGATGATGACGGGGTATGATAATTAAAAATTCATTTAGTCCGTCAGTTAAATAATTAAAAAATATATTAGACACGTATTTTTTTTTCTGTTTTGTCGTATAACAAAAGAATACTTACATTAAACGAATAATCACTATATCGTCGGAAGTACTTATTTCTCTAAGAAAATAAAATATACTTGTCTAACGTTTTAAATAATGTAAAGACCATACCAGACAGAGACTAATATAAAAATTAGTCATCTGCCCTATTGTCATACTATACTATATACCTTACTCTCACCCATTTCATTTTATTTATAGGAACAATAAATTTAATTTCATTCGATAAAGATTAGTGTTGTTCATGTAAATGTGTATATAGAACCAATGTGACAAAGCTTGACTTACTATTTACCGGGTCACAGTAACCCGACACACAGATCAGTGTATAACATTGTTGTATCAGTTCTGGAAACGTCATTCATCAAGAGTTAAGGGAACCACTATATACTACTAAGTACTTTATGTACCTAGTAGTATTGATTTAGTAGTAGTGTACGTGGAAATTTCATTACAAGTTTATTAATTTTCATTAAATATTGTGCTCTAGGACAATACATGGTTATAGGAATTTTAATATTTTTTTTTAATATTGTGAGAATAAAGCAATATATTTTAGTTGGAAATGACTTACAACCACTGGATACTATCATATATGTGAATAGACAGACAGTAACAGAGTTTATAGCAATCATTTTAAAGTTGAAAATGTACTTAAGAGCGTCACAATGCGTATTTGGAGAAAATCTGTTTCTCCAAATACGCATTGTGATTGTAAATGAGTGAGAAGTTCTGTCTTCAAATATATTTATATAGAGTGGGTTGTATGTTTCAACTCTATAAATATATTTTATTTATACTCTAGAGTGGCACCATTAGTAACCTATTGTGGCTGTATATTATTGTAAGAGATTAACTATTCAGAGCAACCATTCCGCAGACACACTCTGGTTTAAAGGCCACCGATTGGAAGTGAGGAAAATCGAGAGCCTTTACTGTGAAACAGTGTACTCGATACATCTAATCGATAAGTTCGTTAACCATTGCTGCTATTGTAAGCAAAGGAAAAGTTTTCAAGGAACAAAACCGGCAATGTATATGGGTTATTGGAAAATAATCATGATTAGTAATTTCATGGGTATTGAATGTTGGTAAAAGTACGGGTAACATATGAAAGCTTTGAATTATGGGCACAGCAGAGTTGATGGCAACTGAGAAGCAACAATGCTGTAACAAGATTAAAATTCCGCGCAAGATGGATCGAATTTGATAGGATCGTCTGGTAACATCGTTTTGCTTTTAGCATGTTTATTAAGTATTGGTTTAACGGGAGCTTTGTTATTTGTTCCCGATATATCAACGCAACGCCTATGAGCGCCATTTTTGTCCCAATCTTGTATTTTTGTGCCCGGCTTTTTGTTTAGTCTTTTCTTACGCTTTCCTTGCGCTTGGGTTTTGTAATAAGTAATGTACACACGTATAGAATATTTTTATTTATCTGTTTTTCAGTTGAATTAGGTTATGATGTGATTATTGCACAAGGGATGGTAATATTTTTAGTGGAAGTTACATTTCAATAGTTAATTAAAAGCAACAGTTTACTCACGTAAATATATTGAGAAAAGCTCTACTAGTTTCGAGTCACAGAGGGACTCTTCATCACGAGCAGCGTGCGCAGACGCGGTGACGTCGCGGTAGTAGTACTGAAAATAGTTATTACAAAACTATTTCAATAGCTATTTATTCAATTCCGTATTTATTATTGTTTATCAATGCCAAACTAAACACAACCTTTAACTAAGCTAATTAAAATCGACAATGAAATGAAACCACGTAATTAACCAAATGAAAACGCGAACATAAAACAAAGCGCCTTATCTTAAGTACAAGTGGAGGGGATGGGGGGATTATAACAGTTTGTGTTCGCGAGATTGTAGCCGAAGTTACAGTACACCTGTAATGTACAGTATAAGCCAGGCAGCAGCACATTAGGCACAAAATTAAAATGGCTTATTCAGCAAAGCGCCAGACGCCTTGAGTGTTACCTGCCACTTACTTTTACTGTTATTATGTTCGCGCCTAGCTGATCTTGCTTCACTGCTTCATAACCTTGGTATCACCTTCGCTGTATATAATCTGAGGTACTGAGAGGATTTTCGAGAATATTCTGTCAGTATGCATGACAGTGGAACATAGTACGAAACACATTGGTTGGTCGATTGATATCGTATTAAACAAGGTAACAATTGAGATTTGTTTTAAACTTCCAGAAATATCACAGTGTCTAAAATTGTGTATAGTAATAAAATTGTTCCCTATTACATCAGTGCATGACTAAATAAATAAAGATAGTAGTAACATTAATAGGCGTGTTTATGTACAATCCTGATTATACTTTCAGAGCATACAAGGCCTAATAGTAACTTTATTTATTTATTTAGAAAAACATTCATAATTTTGCAGCTTACGCCAATACTTTGGTGACGTTATTGCCTCGTTGGTCGAGTGGTAGCAAGAACGACTGCCGGACAAGGGGCTTAGGTTCGATTCCCGAATCGGAAAAAGTATTACTGGGTTTTTTTCGATATTGAAAAAAATTCTCAGTAGTAGCACGGAGCCTGGAATGGTGCCCAGTATATGGCAATAGGATCATGCACCTAAGGGATGCATGAGCCTTATGGAATTACATATTACATGGAACTTATAACACAAATGGTGAAAAGTGGGTGTTCATTGTGTAGCGGCATTACGTGCCGTAATGAGCACCTACCTCAACCTACAACCTACCCCTTTGGGGATGAAAGGCGTGACATTGACCTGGTAACTTTAGCAATGTATAATTCTATATTATTAAACAACATTCATTTACCCGCTGTTTATTTTATTTTTTTTTTTTTATTTATTTATTCATTTATTTCAGGCTTCATAGGCCCATATCAAATACTATAAACTAATACATTAGAATTTATAAATACTATACATACATAACAAACAATATTACAATTATAGATACTTAATAACTAGGTCACACGAAGAGACGGCGTCGTGTGTCGCGCAGTGTCCGGTAGCCGACCTCGGAACCGTCGGTAGACTACCCCTCGCGGCCAAAACTCCTCTTTCATGAAGGTCGACAGATGTTCAGTCGGCACCCTGACCACAAAGGACTTGAAGTCCACTCTGTGTTGAGAGTGCAGCTGCTCGACCTTCAGATGAAGCTTTGCCTTTATCTTGATGAACTCCACAATCTCCTCCACCTTTGTAGAGTCATGCAGACGGGACACGTAGAGCAGCGTCGCTGGTACAGCAGGACGCAGCAGATGGTTATGTCCTGTCAATGCGGTACCGCACTGATTGCGGCAAGTAGGCTTCCTCTTTTTCTTTCTTTCTACAAGGGTAAAGCCTTCCTTGTCATTCTGGTTCTTTTTAGGAACCTCCTGATGCAGATCCGTGTGAGGCTTTTCGCCCTGTTGAACCTGCTTACCCCCTTTTGCAGCGATGGCGGCGTAAGCACGTTTGGGGGTCGACGTACTCACACGTGTCGCAGCCTGCGCCGGAGGCGCTAGCCGTTCGGCGGAGTGACTCACTGCAGCGCCCGCACGTGGCGATGCCTGCGCCTTCGCCGACTCCAAACTGCTGACCGATGCATTAGCTGCACCGCGGCATGTGTTTGCGTCGTCGGTGCACAGTGTTGGTGACCCACTTACAACGACAGTGTTGCGTAATGCCACTAATTCCGCACGGAGTTCTCCGATGGTATTTTCTGATGACATCAGCTTCGACTGTACCTCAGCCAGGCTTGTCTTCAAGGATATGATGTCCTTGAGCAACCTGGTAACGTCGACGTGATCAAAGGTGACAGGGGGCAGCTTGTGTAAGTCCTTTGCCACGAATGCAGGCACGTCGTCGGGATCTGTCACCTTCAGCAAGGTGATTATATCCTGCACACTTTTCTCCGTTCCGTCTCTTCGGCGAGCTGGCATCTCGTCCAGCTTTCCAAGACATTGAAATAGCAACTTTTTGCCGCTACTTATGTCTTCCTCCTTGAAGTTAGATTTGCATATTTGCAAGATGCTAACCTCATCCATCGTGTCGATGGCATGTTGAATAAATGCCAGCAACTCATTGGCTATGAGTGGTTGGGTACTCATAGTTAGGCAGGCAGCGGCTAGTGCCGCGCGATTCGCGAGTTTTGTAAACACGACCGTATACGAGCGCGCTTCGCACTGCACTGACAGACACCGTAGTATTGAGCTAGGTAAAACATTCAGGTCACAAAGTACTGGAGCATGTTTCGATTAGAAGACTCCTGAAGATAATCTGCGAGCAACAGGTTTGAATCCTGTTATGTAACGGGGGCAGACCTTTGTCTGGCCTGAATTTATGTGGAAACAAATCATTTTTCCATTACTTTTTTGGTGAATAAAAATATCTTTCAGGTAGACAGGGGTATTAATTCGCATTCTAGAATATATAATTGAATTATTTATTAAAATTCCAGGTACTAAAATATGGACCAGATTGCCTAGCGGGTTACTTGGGCTCCGGCTCAAAAAGCAGGAGTAGGAACGGGACTGGTTTTTAGGCAATAAGAGTCTGAGACTCCCTCTCACTTCACTTAAGGCAGGAGAAGCCATTGGATGATTTTGCCCTTAAAAAAAAAGGTCACCCATCATTCATCTTAGACTGTTCAAAGCCCTTTAATATTTTAAGACCTATCTAAAGCTGACTTAAGGTTAACACTGGTATATTTGTAAAGGCTATAGAACCTCGTACCTATATAAAACCTAAAACTAAAGCCGCCGTAATGTATGAAGAATTCATATCAGTTAAACTTCATTTATCCAGTGATAGATAAATATGATAAAAAACGTAGAGCAGACACGAAAACAAATTAGGGTTCACTCCATCACCCGTTTCTTAACACTGTTAGCTTCAACGCAATATATCAGAGCGTGCAGCCCTACGCTCTACGGGGAACGTGTACCACGACGCAAAGGAAAGTGATCTCTATATACTTGTAATATGGTTAATTTTTAAATTGCAACGTAAATAGAATACGGTGGTGTTGATTTGAAATAATAAAATGCTATTTATTTTTGTTAAAATCTTACTTGGTTAATAAAAATGTTTGTAAAAGCGACTTATATCTAACTAAAGGCCTGATTAAGATTTTTTCTTTAGATAAAACTTTTTTTAAATGGAACCGCCTTCAATTTTCTTTACCGCCTCCATTTTTTGTAAGCCAGGTAATATTCCTAAAACCTTTTCATAAGTCTGAGAAATACTATGCTGAAACAATTTTCAACATAGTATTTTGATGCAATCATCAAAATCGGTTCAGCCTAATCGATACAGGTCAAACCCAGAACCTACTTTTTTTGAAGTCGTTTAAAAATATAATAGTTTTAAGAAAGAATAAACCTTACTTAGCTATAAACCATTTATTCACTTTCTATTGAATTATTACTAAGAACCAAGATTTATTAAATT
Source organism: Spodoptera frugiperda (assembly GCF_023101765.2). Classification (NCBI taxonomy): domain Eukaryota; kingdom Metazoa; phylum Arthropoda; class Insecta; order Lepidoptera; family Noctuidae; genus Spodoptera; species Spodoptera frugiperda. Next base: position 251,665 of record NC_064219.1, on the reverse strand, counting down.
AATTAAATAATGAATCTATCATAAAGTCACTTGTGTAAAGTGAGAAACAAACGATAGATCTAACCAAAAATATGTTACTCTAGAAAGGATCCAATGACGTCACTATAAGTTAAATATGCAACCAAATCTAGTTAACACTCAATACCAACTCCAAACAACTTGTGACAAAGGCCAGGACACAGGAGGAAAGAAAAACACAACAAAAATAATTATTTAGTTACGGAACTCTAGACAGATGAACCTCGGTGTGCACTTGGCCTGTTTTTTCCTGTCCAACACGTATAAAGAGTGGCGGTTCCTTCCCGGGCCACTCAATATCGCGGCCAGGTCCGTAAATAAAAAGTGTTGGGTTAAAATAATAGATGGCCGCTCTCAACCTTCGGGCAATTTTCTGAACCATTAAATATATCTCCCCCGTTAAGGTTATCTTACAAATTGCTCAATAAGATAAACTCGTGATTATATCCTGTTTTCTTTTTTTTGTGTGTTACTTTTTATCTTTTCTTATCTTTTATTAATAAATGGAAAGTGGTGATGGCGACCTAAACATTAATTATAGATATAAATCGGCGATTTTTTTATGGAATAGAAGGCAAACGGGTAGACGTATCACCTGATGATAAGCGATCAGCGCTGCCCACGGACACCCGCGCAACACTAGAGGAGTCACAAGTAGTTGCTGGCCTTTCAAAAAGGAATACCCTTTTTTCTTGATGTTTTCAAGGTCATATCCATTCGGAAATACCGCCGACGACAGCTCATTGCACAGTTTTGCTTTTTCTTATCCAGACTTGATTAATCCACAAGTTTCTATTTTAAGTAGCTAATAACAAATTAATTTAAATATGTTCTCTAATTGCTATGACTTGCCCACACACCAACTTAACGTTAAAACTTGCTTGTGTCTGTCTATGTGTGTGTGTGTCAGTTATAACTTCAAGTAACTTTAAAAATGCATTGGCAACGCTTCTTAATCCACGAACGAGCGCTGAATCCCCAATATCAGTAGGTAGTAGGTAGTAACACTGCATTCGTATAGAAAAGTGATCAGTTCCCGACTGAACAAAAGATCATGAAAATGCAATTTACTTGAATCGCTGATACCAGCCGACTTTGTTCTCTCTTCTTTCTCAAATATTAACTCATATTTCCTTCTTTTTGTTTTTAATTTCGACTTTCTTTATACCTATAATTTAACTTTAAACAAACATACATACGTTACGTAGGTGCAAACTACACAAAACACATCAGTTATCATCTGTCTATGAAAAATATTTTTCTTATATTTAGAAAAGGGGTATTTATTGTCACATTAACAGTACCTTACCTAATTATAATTCGACTCAAAGTAGTATTACTAGTAGAAAATATTGAAATAGTCTTATAAACAAAAACTTAGTCTTCTTTTCTTGCTGTCTTCCAAACATTGTTTTTAATACAATACAATTTAATATAAGTTATTCGCAACACAACGTCACGCCTTTTTTATCCCCGAAGGGGTAGGCAAAAGTGCACATTACGGCACGTAATGCCACTATACAATGCAGACCCACTTTTCACCATTTGTGTTAAAAGTCCCATGTAATTGGACCCATTGCCATATACTGGGCACAATTCCAGACTCCGTGATACTATTGAGATATTTTCGAAAAACCGAAAAAAGCCCAGCAATTCTTTACCCGACCCGAGAATCGAACCCGAGCAATCGATCAACGAGGCAGTAATATAAGTTACTTTTAACTAAAACCTACTTCCGTTATATCATTACATTACACAATATCATTTACCAACTATCAGACTGATTGTTTAACAAAGCCATGTATTCACATACAACTAATATTCAAGCATAAATTTCTGTGATCAACACATGTCTCAATACCTTCCAAAGACTTCCGACTTTATATCTTCAGTATAGAGTCCAAATTCCATTAACGAAGTATGACAATATAGGATACCTTTACGTGCTCCTGTCTGCACTTTAGGTAACTGTTATGTCACCAACTAACTAACGTTAGTTAACGTTAATTGTGTATCGTTAACCAGAACAAGAGTTACAATATTGTTGCAAATACATTATCTAACAGTTACGCCAAATGTGCCCGCTGTACGGTATCACGTTCAACCCTTATTATAATACAAGTACTCGCAATATTACCGAGTTTTGGCTATAGAAATTATTCTCTCATCATTGTAAAAACGGAATTTAATATTCATAAGAGCTTCTGTGAATTTTGATAATTAAATATCGTAATTATTCCAGACTTTACTTAATACATAATATTAACTTATGTTCAACTTAAAGACAATGTTTATATATACAGGGAAAACGTTTAAAACCTACCACGTTCGTAAGTTACAGAGAAAAGAACATTTTCTAAGAAAACCAAATAGAGTTTTACAGAAACAAAAAGTTATATATTATACGTACATACATAATTATATATGTACATACCCACGTAAGTATGAGTGTCGTATTTTACCCAATTACTTTTCCTTTTCCCCCGTTCAAGTGTTTACTGAGAAAAGCGGCCTATATTAGTCATTTGAAGAATAGACCTTTAAAATTAGGTTTGGGTTATGGATACCGAGGCTGGATTTCATTTGTTACATTGTAATTATAAGAAGATAAATCGATTTCTACATTGAACGTTTATTATATTCTACATACTATGTTTTATTTACATTTTAACTTTATGTCTATAGCAGTGGTTCCCAACCGATGGTCCGTAGAAGGATAAATAAAAACACAAGACAACATCTAATAAAAATGCCACCCTTAAAACTCTAATAAAATTTGTCACAATTAAGACGATCAATTAGTTTCAATAATAAAAAAAAACTATTTTTATAAGAACGAATCTTACGACTGTGTAGAAAATTTATGAACCCACTGATCTACAGAATGAAAACAAGGATTTAAAAATAAAAATAGGATTTAAGTCTTTGTCTCCCAATAGAAAACTGTTAAAGGCAAATCCTGCGTTAACGTCAGTCACCGGTGACCACCACGGCGTTCAATGTGTTACAATTCGTAATTTTTTATTTTAACAGTCACTTGAAAGAGTGTAGTTTAGTCAATATAAGTTATTTAGTCTTAATTTTATGACACCTCACTCGGTTCGAGCTTCGAGCCCCGGGCCGCATATATGAGACAAAATTATTGGGCTGTAATAAGAGAATTGCCCTCCGGCCATATTTCTGCGGCGGGAGGTCAGCAGTAAAATGAATCGATAAAGTGCCGCGGACGGATCCGAATGCCGCTCTGGACAAATAACGGATTCAATTTAGAAAAGGTTTGAGAAATGCTTGCCTTTATCTACTATATTGTTGCTATGTGATTAGATTAACTATCGCCATTCGTCACGGTCGCCTGATGGATCTCAAATTTGAAAGAAAACATTCGGTGCTATTGTGGTGTTTTTCGCAAATGATGTATTGGTGTCGTTTTTAACGGTACATCTCGGAAATGGTTGGAGGAGATTAAAATGTAGAATAGTGGAAAAAGACACGTTTTTTTATGGTACAAGCCGATAAACGAGCAGATGGATCGCCTGATGGTGAGCAATCGCCGCTGCCCATGGACATCCGAAACACTAGAGATGTTACAAGTGCGTTGCCGGCCTTTTGGGTGTTAGGAATTTAAGAGTTGTTGGGGATAGAAACGGCCTAATTGTACCTAATACGATAGAAAAGTATTACACCTTAGACTTTAAAATACGATATATTTATAACTACCTAGTAATGAATTAAGGATAACAAACATTTTTTTAACGTTACCACACCGACTGGTTAATTAAAAATAGAAAAGTTATTCCATTAGCTCATAACTTGTATCAGATTGTTATAAATCAACCACACTGAAAAATATGAAACAAGATCGAGTACACGCCTACCAAGCTCCCTAGTATATGGATTTATGTATTATATAAGTTTATTCATTAATAAAAAAATATTATCCATAGCTGTAAAATCGGTTTACTGTATTTTTACACAGCCAACTTTTTATATACAGCGTTTACATTTTTACGAGATTTAAAACATGAAATATTCCCATTTACTTTCACATCAGCACGGAGGAGCAGAAATAATTACTTTACATACGTAAAAAATGTTTTTTAGACTTTTATAAAACGTTTTTTTCGTTGGGCTCCATTCAATTTGTTTCGGATTGTCCCGCATTTTGCATAGGCCGCAGGTGTTCATGGATAGTGGAAATTTGTCGCCATATTCGCTGCAGCCATACACTGAATATCAGTAACGATATCGAAGTTATTACGCCTGCCTGCTACTCCGCGCTGAATGATTTTTAACGAACACTTTATCTGTGATCCTAGTGGAAAAGGGTATAAGTTTAAATTTGTTAAAAATGTGTTCATTATACCAAAATGGTGAAAATGGTTCATCATTAATTCTGTTAAACAATAAAAAGCCATCGCAAGTATTTATTAAGTAGCTTTTTAAATGACACATGAATTTGAAGTACACGGAGTAATTTTCGCGTCTCCTGTAAAGTTGCGTTTTTAGACTTAGCTTCTTTTATGAATTCAATCTTATGTATACAATTTTAATCTTATAAACAAATTAAAAAATGTAATTAGTCCGTCAGTTAAGTAATGAAAAATATTAGACACGTATTTTTTAAAGATTACAATACTTAGAAAACAAATCGTAGTTTAGGAGTGGGACCAAATACGTCATTTCTACGTAAAATGTACCTAGAAGTGACATCACGCGATATTTTAAATCGGTATATCTTCGAAAGTATTTTTTCCGTAATAAAATAAAAATACATGTCTAATATTTTAAAATAATCTACAAGACGGACATGTACCCTATTATTTTATGAACATTCGCACCATGTTGTATATTCGTTGTAAAACCACAACAGCGTGTATTGGTTGCACATCGCTCTTACTGAACAATATCGCTCCTCCAGCCAATTAGAGAGGTGAAATGAATATTGTTAACATTATAAGCTCGTGTATGCAACTCTCGCACTAATTTGCTCGTTGTGTTATATAAATTGGGTTCGCTTTTGCGTAACTTACTATTTGAATAGCACGTAACATCACCTGTTGGTGCATATTGTGTAACCTTATTTCGCTTTATCCCAATCCGCTTTGGATTATCCCAAGAAAAGAGAGGAAATATTTAATTACTCAATAAGATACGTCAAAAGTTGACATCGTGATCAGCTATTAGGTTTGGGCCACTAGGCCAGCGACAGTTGGTTCGGGGTTGGTTTACTGGTACTAAGAGGATCCGATGCCTGCTTCAGGTGCAAATGGTAGCCACCATAGAGGTTTAAGTGAAGTATAAATCTACACTTCCTTGTATTTTCCGCTAAAAGCTAGGCACACATTTCGAAAGTTACCAAAAACCAGCTAGCGATACAGTAAACTATTTGGAGGCTATAAATAAATAGCTATAAAGTAATGTCTAAGAATAGTTTTAAACCAATAGTCTTACTTTGTTCTCGTTCCTAACATAATTTGTTGACAATTCCACAGACAGTATACGAGCCGGTTCCAAATAACTTGAGCCCCATTTTATTTCAAACATTTTACAGCCGCTGTTAATATCCCGTTCAGTTTAAGTGTTTACCTGCCTACCTATAACGAAGTAAGCAACTTTATGGCCTCCTTAAGGGGTGTCTTGTGTTTCCACGACCAACTTTAATATTACGAACGTCCGTCAAAAGTAGTCTCCACGTCAACGAGATCTTTCACAACGATACGACTGTCGGAACCATCCCTAACACTTCAACATCCATCGCTCGCTTCAACTCAAAACAAACGAACAATTCCCATTTTAAAACAGCAATGGATTAAATATTAAATAGGCTGTCGTTTTTCGTGACTCGGTAAAAGTGAAGACCCAAGCTAACTTTTAATCATTGTTGAAATATCTATTCCCGAATTCGTTGCGAGTGTACAACTCCACCGGCTAGCCGTTTCAGTTTGTTATAAAAGTTAAAGACATTTGAATTTGTAACAGTAGCCGTCTACAAGTTGTGCGTAATGGTAATCATTGAATTATAACGAAGGGATGTAGTTTACATGCTAATTTATTGAGATAAGAATCTTGGAGATTGTCACAATTTCTTAAGTGGAATATCAAATTTTATTTCATAATTTTGGAGAACATTCTAGAGTTAGAATTAAGGGAGTATTTCTCTGATAGTGTTACAATAATAATGAAAATCTGTGCATAGAGAAGGCAGCACAATATGCTGTTACATTTAAGTACAACACCGCGTGATGTTATCACCGAGAGTCCCAGCCTCCGCCGAGAGTCGTACGGAACAAAACATCGGCATTTCCTACGCAAATAACAAACGTTCAAGTAGAGCATTCACTTTGGAACGCTACTAGGTATGTCAACATTTTTTGTGTGCAAATGTGCACTGAGTGTGCCTGGGATTTTGGATATATTTGAGTGTAGTATTTAATTTGTGCTTATCTGTGTAAGCACTTAACGGATAAGCTTCCTAGTAATAATAATTTCATTTAATATTCCTCCGAAAACATTAACATTGTAAATTATGATGCTACCATTAACTCTGAGTATTAACTATGTACAATTTCATTGTTGACTGTTATTAAATACTAACACTTGTTTTAATACATTTTACAGGTAAAATCTGAAGAGTATTCTTCCACCTCCGCCGAACTTTGTGGTAAGTATCCTAATATTTCATCGCATAAATCAGACGAAAATAGGCAATACTTTCCAGGGAACGAAATATCCTGAAACATTGGGCAATAAAACAGTTATTTTAAGTCGAATTCTCAAACTCTTAGTCTCAGTTATTTAACATGAAATACTACGCAACTCATTCCCGCGTTATTATAATAAAATAAATATAAAAAAATACACGGCGGCCCGGGGAGAGTGCGTAATGCGTGTGCGTTGCTCGTAACACCCGGCAGGCGTCAAGGTCTCTTGTATTATGATAATGACAGGCAAGCGCCGTTATTGCTGTGTGGGAAGACAGACGGCTATTTCGCATACTGGCTGACGTGCGCCAGGCCGTATAAGTCGAAAAGATTGAACGTTTATGTAGATGGATCACACGAGTATATCGCGCAGTGAATTTGTCTAGGGACATTACCATACGGCCGCAGTCGCACCGACCGAGCAACTAAACTTGCGCCGAGTCGAGTGGAAGTGGCGCGCTGTCTTCACTTGTCAGATTATAAAGTCAAGAACTTGAGAGTTTTCTCCGTTTGTTAGAGGAAAGGTGAAATACATTACGTGATTGTTTTAAAACTTTCAAGATATTCGTTTGGTACGTGACACACGGTCGCAGTCGCGTCGGTTAATTGGATGACTTAGCTTAGTGTCGGAGTAAAGAGACTAGTTAATGTCTGTTGATAAGAAAGTGTCCTTTATTGCTTAGTATATAAGCTACAAATTGAAACAGTGGGTCAGTGATTGGTGTGTGTGTAGTAGTTCGATCAGGCGCAGGTACTAGCGCGTTGATACAAAGATAACATTACGTATTGAACCGCCGGCACTCCGACTGATTGCTCCCATACTCTTCAGCCGTGTTATTACATTATTGCTTCGGTTTTTGTACTGGATACTTTGCTTGGGTCCCGGTGTCGGTATAAGCAGTAGCTCATACATGTAGGATGTAATTTATCAACATTAGAATTTTCTCCTTATCAACTTTTTCATTTTGGTTGGCGTGACTTGTATGCCTCCTTTTTTTTTTTTAAAACGTTGCCCCACACTAGGATTTTTTCCTGTGTCATAGGTGCATTTACAAATATACAATTTCACATACACATGACACCCAGACCCGAAACAACAATTTGTGGATCACACAAAGTGTTGCTCCGTACCGAAATCGAACTCGCTTTACGTTGCACGAGCAGCCCGTTGCCCAGCCACTGCGTCAATCGTGAAGTCACACCGATTTATATGATACACACTAACTATAACTAGCAGCTATCGCCATATATTTGTGTGTATTATGTACTCAGTACAAGTTAGTCCTTGTATAATATTCATATTTACATGCACACGAGTGAGGCACTCAGCCAGAACTGTCTAGCACTAGACTCGTCTGCGCTTAGATTTTGCTAAACAAAATATTAGCAGTAAAGTAGGTTTCTTTATACCATTTCACCAGTTATGTTATGAGTACTTAATATCAATTGAGGTGATCATATGGCCATACTCTAAACATAATTTTAAAATCCATACTGCAGCTGCAAATATCTTTGTTTCAGAAAATTGACAATAATACTTTGCTCAAGCAATCGAACCAAAGCCTCTAATACTCGGTTCCGGAATAGAACCAGAGACTGTTTCACCAGTTGACTCCACAACTTGTATGATGACATGATTTGGTAACTATCAATATTCTATCCAAATCCTAAAAAGAAGTCTTAAATAAATGAGGCACCAAAGTACAGCGAGATACATTAGAAGCACCTCATGTGCCGGTAAATCAAGCCCTTGTTAGGGAGTTGAGAATTAACTAACTAACTTGTGCTCAACCAAAAATGTTTCCCTGCCAGAAAGTAACGCGGCATACTGGCTGAATATTTAACTACGATTTGACGGGAACAGTTACTCCGACTCTGATCTGTCTGAAATACGAGTGAGTCCTCTATTCAAATGTTCGAGAAATGGGAACTGAACGCGTTGCTCGGTTAAATGCTATTTTATACCAGTTCACGAGGTGTCAGGTTTGTTTAGCTTTGTATGTTTTATAGCTATTTGTGTGTCTTTTGAGTTATACTTATGTGTGTGTGTTTGTTTGGATAATTTGATGAATGCTTTCGTTTTGATTTATTTTATTATCTATGTTTAGATTCACTTTGTTTACGAGGTTTTTTGATGATAATATTTAATTTTTTTTATGGTATAAGCTGGTAAACGAGCTGACGGATCACCTAATGGTAAGCAATCGCCGCCGCCTATGGACACTTGAAACACCAGTGTCGTTATAAATACTTTGCCGAATTTTTTAAGTTGGTTGGGGAATCGGTATATCGGAATTATATAGGTTTATAGTTTAGTAGACTTTAAATCTAGGATTTTGACAATACAATTAATTAAAGCTACCTATTTTGGAGTTAATAATAATACTATGAAGAATAAAAAGTCTCGATGTATAGCACATTAAATAAATTATTTACACAGCATACAAACATATACTAAAATAAATATACAGTAAACCTCAATATTACCTTAAGCACAAACTTTTCTCCACAAATACTTAGAAACGAGCTATAAAACATAATCATAAGAGAGTTACAAACTTCATAAATAAGTGCTGACGCCTGCAATGAATCTCGCAAACCTCAGGTCAGCTAATTTAATCAGGGGAAGAAATACGGCCGCGGCCACTCGGGGGTGGGTAACACCCACGGTCACCCACCTGATGGAAAAATGTGGCTGCTTGCGACAATGGCGTGATGGACGGGACAATGGTCGTAGGTGGATGGACATGGATGGTATTACATATACATGTGTATGGGACAATAATGGCCGATATGTAACATGAGCATTATTGTCCTTTCTCAAAGTTCGATGCTCCTTTGTTTTTATCCCGGACTATTTATGTTGTTGCTGATTTATTGATGGGGAGAACAATAGCATGAGTGTGGTGCAAACTTTAGATGGGTGATGGTAGACAAACAAGTCTCTTGGATAATGGCATTAAGTAAGGAGGCCCGTGGTGTCAGATTTTTTTGGGATTATTTCGGCAAATGATCGCCCGTGCTTTGCCAGCCTTTTGAGAATTTAAGGATGGAAGAGAGGGTTGGGCCTGCCTTAAACTAATTTGGTTTACGGCAAATTTTTGTAAGGCCGTGGTATCAATCTAGTCAAACAGGCCTATCTGAGGCGAAGCATAGCTCTCACACGTTAACATCTGTTGAAAAAAAAACATATTTTCCCCATAAAACGTGTTTCGTAAACCCCTAATATTTTGTATTATATATATTTTCTTTTAGGCTTTTACGTAAAAGAAAAAACACATAGATTTTGTGTGGACGTAGTGGATAAAAGGTGTACCTATATCAAAGAAATTAATGGTTCGGTAGGTTCGGTAGCTCGCACAGGGCCGCGTGGGCAAATTGGGGCAAACACATTCTTGTATTGAATATTCAATTCTTTTGCCCTCTTCAATTTGCCATGGTAGACGGGCATTTGAATTTGGTCAGTATAAATTGGTTCCACACTGATTTATGTTGTTACATGATCAAATACTGGATTTATTCCATGTATGTGGATTGGAGTGGTTTATGATTTACTTACTTTCGGTTTAGTGAACTGAAGTCAAACTGCTGTGTATCATATTTAAGGGATTCTTCCAAGAAAGCTTTTGTATAAAAATGACGACACAAAAAAGGAAGGACTGTACCTAGCAGTGACTGAATATGTACTGAAAGTCTTTGGTGACAGTACAAGTTATATTTCATTATCTGAAGTCTCACGTTATTTCAATACGTGATCTATAAATAATAGAACTTTCGTTGGTCGAGTGAACGCAAGTGCTGCCGGGCAATTATCAAGGATGATTCCCGGGTCGGGCAAAAAATTACTTGTTTTTTTTTCGGTTTTTCGACAATTTCTCAGTACGAGTAGTAGCACGGAATCTGGAATCGTACCTGATGTATGGCAATAGGCTCACCCCATATTACACGGGACTTATAACATAAATGGTGAAAAGTGGGTGTACATTGTTCAGTGGCATTACGTGCCGTTGAATGTACCTCTGCCTACCTCTTCGAGGACAAAAGGCGTGACGATACATATTTCATTACTCACAAAACTATGTCAAACCCCTTCCGACACACAGCTTCGTAGAAAAACAATAACTTAATACAAGTTCCGCGACATTTTTGCAATTTCGTGGAAACTATTACAGAGTTGAAAATTGCATCGAGCCGGCTGACGTGTTTCAAACACGAGCCCGTATTAAATGGAAGGGCGCTACGTCCCGCCTCGACACCGCCAAAGTAGAATGTAAATATTCTCATACCCTTTTCTGACCTTACAATCTTCGCGAAATAACACTGAACTTCATTTTTCCTCGTTCAAGTAAGATAACTTAGTAAGTTACCTCGACTTGTGTAACACTGCGACTCCTACAACTTAGAATTTTCTCCATTTTTTCCTCAAATCAAGTTGACATTTTATATCTGTGGGAATGAAACAAAAGATTTATTCGAGTTGTTCTAAATTGTGTGATAAACACGGACCGCGGCTGTGATGATGGTTTTATAACGAAAAGATGAAGTTAAAACAAAGTGTAATGATGCTAGTAACAGTTGAATTTTTGTTCTTGTGATTTCATGCGTTATTTTGTTTGTTTCATCATCTCCGAAGAAGGCTGGTTAAAGCGTCCCGAATAAGCATTTTACTTCATTCTGATTGTATACCCTTTTGGGTAATTATTGTAACAATATAATTCGACTTTGCCTCACACAAACAGACACAGAATACTACATACGCGCCTCACCTCAGCTGTATGAGCCTGTTATTCACCGGGGCAGTAATACGACGCCCGATCTTCACATTCATGCCTTTGTGACTAGCCAAAATGGCCATTAGACGGCCATTGTGCCTACACTGGTAACTCTAATATGCCTCCTGTGTTGTTTAAGTACCTTACACGCAGGTACTGTGTACCGGATTGTCTGTTATATACACCTATGGTTTAGCTACTTAGCATTGATTTTACAGACCCTAAATGGATTAAAGATTTTTAGATATGAAAATCTAACATTACCTACGGCAATTTCCACAAATTAATTCTAATAAGTGCATATCATACTAATGTTATAAACGTGAAAGTTTGTTTGTTTAGACGTTTGTATTCTAACAATCACCCGAAAACTACTGAAAGGATTTTGATGAAATTTGGTATAGGTACAGAAAGGATATGAGCTAACTTGGGTGATAAGAATTTTTATACCACGGAAACGCGAGCGAAACCGCTGGCATTTATACATATTTTATGATGACATAATTATGTTGAACGTAATATGTTCCCGCTTTTCATCTATAAGTCCAACGTAATGAGAGATCACGAAACTATAAGGTCAAAACAAAAAGGAAAATCTGAAAAGCGGCCAGTACTTATTTCAACTCGATAATCGACCATTAAATTTTGCCCGGCAACAACTCAACCCAGAAGACTATTTTATTAAACTTTCAACTACACAAATACACTTAAACAATAACAACATCGGATCCTCTTTATTAATAATTAACTAAGTATTTACAGCAACAATCACCCAATACATAATGAACTATATTATAGTGTTAATACGGCACACTTTGCCCCGTACCCCACATTACAGTCTACGGGCGATTTAGCAAAGTACGCGAGGACACGGAGTAGTGAGCGGCAGAGTGCCACCCATCATCGTCGGCACTCAATGCCGATAGACACGTCTCTATCCCGCACGAGAACGTATGCAAATGAATTCGGGTACAGGCGCGAACAACACCTGTACATTTATTTAACACTTTAAAAAGTTTTAAGTAGATATTACTTAGTTAGTTTTTATTGTGGGGAAAATTGGAACTTATTTGAAATCTAAGCAAAAGCGTAACCATCAGATCACCACAGATGGGGCCTGATCCAGAGCTGCAGATTACCTAGCGGGCTTACTACGACTCCGGCTTGAAAGGCAGGAGTAGGGACGGGGTGGTTTTTAGTCAGTAAGAATCTGACACTTCCTCAACAAGGCGGGAGAAGTAATCAGAAGATTTAACATCCCTTAAAAAAATTAATAGTGAATATGAAATTTGTCACAACGAAACTAGCGTCAAAGCGAAGCGGATTTTGAAGGTTGAAATATAATTTCATGTAATGCACATGAGTTATTTTACGGGTTATGTTCTAAAGTAGGACAAAGAAAGCAAAAGATAAAAGGAACAGATAAGAAGCTACTGGCTTCTACAACTTTTAAATAAAATGATGGATTATATTTACCAAGAATGTCTCAATCATTCATTAAACTTTACAATTTCTATTTATCCCCAAATGGGTAGAAGAAGTGCACGTTATGACACGTAATTCCACTTTGTAATTTACACCCATCATTCACAATGTCATAGGGAGTGAGCCTATTACCATATACTGGGTACAATTTTACGGTTGACCCTAGTACGGAGATATTTTCTAAAAACCGCTAAAAGCCCAGTCATACTTTGCCCATCCCGGGAATGAATCAACTAGGTAGTCAAATAAAAAAATAATTGACAAATAAAAAATCAACCAATATAAAAATCATACCAAATTTAAACTCGTCAGCAACAATGAATACATTAACAAATGTAATTACTGTGTTTGATACCGGACCCGTAGTGAAAACACATGTTAATTATAACACACAATAAGGAACCGTATCACCGTGACAGTGGGTGCATTGTTAATCAGTCAGCGTTGTCCGCGCGATCGGTTACATGCAACATAAATAATTTAAAACTGATACTTGTATTGTTTGTTTGTTTGTAAATATCGTTGGTAAGTGAATGTGTCAGCAATGGCGATATATCCCGCGTTATTTTTGTTCAGTGTTGACTTATTTAATTCAGCTGTACAGCCTTGACACCTTTATTGATAATGATGGCTGAATTATCTGATATTCTGTCTTAATTAAACATTACGGCAACGTTTTTAGCTTGACTTCTAAAATAGGCCATGAAAACTCTTTAAAAAGACATGAATAAGAATTAAATCATGATATTATTGTATGTTTTCTAATTGTTTTTCCTGGAGACTACCTGCCGAGCCTTTCTGTGGCTAATAAACCATGCTAAAATCGAAACACCCACACCTTTTTTTGAGGCGGCAAATCATCCAATGTCTTCGAGAGTGAGTGTCAGACTCTTCATGAGTGAAAACCACCCCGTTCCTACTCCTGTTTTTCAAGCCGGAGCCCCGATAAACTTGCTAGGCAGTCCGCAGCAAACACCCACACCGACGTCTCTCATTACAGACAACAAAAAATAAACAATTGGTATTCTCCATCACATCCACTAACATTCTGGTATTCTATCTACACAGTTCCGGCATTTCATCAGTTATAATTCCATCGAGCACTTGTTATGTATGTGAGGCAAGAAAACAAGGGAACAAAAATACGGCGGCTTATAATTCCGCGCATGTACTGCGGGTCAAAACGTAGCCCAGTTAACGAGCGCCACACCACGCCACACACATGGAAGCGCAATATTGTTACTATGTATACCTATACGTATATATGTATATGTATATCATCAGCCTTTTTTCAAAATACTGGTACAATATTATATTTTTATGGGTAATCCTTGTGGATGCCCGCGGTTTGCCTCGCGTGAATTTTGTGGGTAATAAAAGTAGCCTTAGTTACTTCTTAGTAAATCAGCTACTGCTGCTCAAAATTGGTCCAGTTATTTCAGAGATTATCGAAGACAGACAGACAATAATTGTAGATTTTGGTGTATGTATCGTATGTAGACTCATATGCATGTAATACGAGTAACAAGCGGTTATTTCAATATTACCAACAGACATTTTAATTTTATTTACAAGTCTAGATTAAGGTTCTTTATAGGTTCAACAGACATCGCGGCAGGCCCAGAAGGAGATGGTGGGACGAATTTGACTCCTACGATAAGGATTGGCCGCAGAAAGGTCTGCACTGCACAGAGAGGAGTAGAAGGAGTGGGACAACCACGGCTAAAAAAAAAACGTTAAATAAATAAATAGGTTCTGCTGGTAATCAACTGCTTGCAACGACATCTGATGGGTTAATATTTGTGTTTAACTTATAAATGGTGAAAAATATATGGACATTGTTACATTGTACACTAATGTATCCTTTGTGATAATAACAATTGTTTGCCAAGTTAGGCGCGACCACAAGTCTAATGGTGCTCAACGACGACACCACTACCATGGGCACTCGTCCAAAATTACTTCTAATGCTCCGGAATTTCATTTCTCCCTACTAGAGGCTTGGATCTCCTCCCAGGGCCTTCTCTTTTACAATGTTTACAAACTCGTAAACCTTACAGTTGATGGTCTCTCGGCATGCTATCACTGCTACACTGCTACTGTATTTATGTTCAATATTTGCATAATTCATCATATTTCATAGACATCGCGCTATAAAACTGAGACAAAGCAAAGATTATGTTCCCCCGTCTCGGATAGCAGTTCGGTTAGTTTGACGATAGAGCCGCCGAGCTTTACAAGCCGTCGTTATTCTGTCTCCTTTACTTCATAAAATACGTTCAAACAAACCCTGATAATGTTATAATATTCTCGTGTACATAACTAATCTCATTACATTTACAAAATTCGCCGACAGGCGCTAATTAATAGAAATAATTAAATAGACGAAAGTGTCGGCTGGAAAATAAACATTTTTAGAATAAAATATTCTCGAAAGATACATTTCCACGAAACTTACACGGACAACTAATAAATGTAATTTAATTCCAAGATCAAACGAAGTTGTGAGAACTGGAGGCGAGCGACCACGTGACGCGGACTGAGGGCCGGCACACACAGGAGCCGTAGTGACTATAGTTTACGTTCCTGCTCCATATTGTTTGTGCCAAATTTGAAGCGGTCCGCATCCACCGCGGAGCATCTTCCGGTACATTTTATACCGTTCCGGTCGGCCGGCCCGGCCCGGAGATCATTACCCATTGGCTTTTCCGCTTTACTGTTCCAGTTGTTGTTTTACTGAAATCCAAGTCATCATCAAGCCGAGACTTGCCATACTTAGCGATTTCCGGCTCCTAGCCATTTTTATGACATACAAGACGACGGAACCCGAGCGTTGCCCGCAATTTGAGGGTTTCTTGTCCTAAATTTATTCTGATTTAATTCCTATTGAACTCCATTTCTTCTTCGGATTATTTTTTATTACTGTTCATAAAGTCTCTCCGAGTTCGGTTCTTGGCCTTTTTAAGATTTAAAGATGAACATAGGTATAAGTTGTTTGATCTTCCCTATTGAATTTCCTGCCCTCATTCGTGATTATAATGCCCCTAATCCGAGGAACCAATAAACTCGCCGTATTACAGGAATCGATGTCAATCGTTTGCTCTCGTTATTAAATGCTCTCTTTATATTTAACTAATGTAAAAATTTGCTTCTCCGTGTATTTTCTCGACTTAGCTTAGTTACTTAGCTTGAACACGAAATTATAATCTTTGCTTACAAGCGATTTATACTTAGATTACATCTATTTAGTTCAGTGCTTTTGGTTGTTTCTTTTTATGTTTCCTAATTATACATGACTATTTATATACCTAATCTTTAAGACGGTCAGGAAGATCTAGAACCAAAACGATACGTGAATTATTAAATGTGGCACACAGGGCACATGGAAGTGGAGATTATAAAGAAAAACGTGATTCATGAGTGTGTCAGCATTAAATCTAACCTAGCGAGAACAGGTGAAAGGTTAATAGTCACCTTCGATGCGGTGAGCACTTTATCCGAGGTAATAATATGAATACATGGCCAGCACTTGTGCGCTCGACTTCCCCGCGAACAAGTGCCCGTAGCGCACATTATAATAATCGATGGCGTCACTTACCAGCTTATGAATATTTTACATCCCTCATAAGACTCATACGTCCCTCGCCCCCCCCCCCTCCATCCCCTAATGTCCGCCCGTAAATTGTGTTAGGCGGGTAACACGGCGTAACTAACTCCCTTCTTTGCGTAGCGCCGACAAGCTGCAGTTGATCAAATTACTTGCGCTTATTAACATGTAATAGGGAACATTACTCCCTCCCGTAAAGTATCTGTGTTCTGGCTTAAAGGATTCGGGGAACCGGCGCCGTGAAAGGATTCTCATGGAAATTAATTAATTGTTTTGTATGAAGCTCCTAATAGAGCCGGGAAGGAGGATATCCTATGATTAAACTTACTCTGTTTAAGGTAATGGGAAACATTATCATGTAAAATGATTATAATACAAGACTCGCATTAAAATAAATTAATAATAACTCAAATTAGTCTAGTTGTATAATTTTAAATGTTCATGAAATCATCACAATAGTAGATCGCCGTACGCAGCATCTTGTTCAGAAATTCACAACAAGTGTAGGTAAAACAAGCTCCGTAGCGTCGGATGTATTTTTAACAAAATGAAGATGACATTTACTCATAAATATTTCGCAAATAAACTGAGCAACTGAAGAATTTCTTTTAGGAAATAGTTACAATAAATTCTTTGGAAGCACTTTATAAATTTTACATGAGTCTCAATCTGAGACGCTCTCCCCAGTTATTGCAGAATATTTTTCCACCGTAAACGTAAGAAAATATATTATTTGTAATACGTTACAGTTACATCAAAGGGAGTGTATTTTTATGGCAATAATATTATATTGAAGTTCAAATATAAGTTCGGAATAAGCGGTCGGGAGTATTTTATCTGCGGCGGATGGTTCGTGCATACTAATCTCCGCGCCCGACTTGGCCGTGTTTTACAGCCCTATTTATGATGTTAAGCAAAGTTATTTCGCGTTGTTGTGCGTGATTAATCTCGCCGGGAACCTTCCGGGTGCCTTGTATTTAAAACTTTATTAAAGTTTGGAAAATCGGGCTTTACTGGCTTCTCGTGAAATATTTTGCACCTATTTTATTTATTAGTTGTTCAATCTTGTATCACATCACATCATCAGCCTATAACTGGCCACTGCTGACCAAAGGCCTCTTCTCACACGGTTTGAGCATTAATCACCACGCTTGCATAATGCGATTTCAAACTTATAATTAGAGATTATAGGCCCAGATTTCTCCACGATATTTTACTCAGCCATTTGTCAAAGGTATTTAAATAATCTTAGAAAGTACATATAACTCGGAAAAAGTCACATTGGTACTTGCCGTTGGTAAGTTTTAAACCCGCACTCTCAAGCATGAGAAGCGGGCGTCTTAAACCACCGAGCCACCACGACAATCTTGTATCACTCAGGCAAAATACTTGATATTTTTACTTTTTATTTTACACTTTAAATAAAGAAGAATAAAATCTGTACATGTTTCCAGGTGGCCGTAGCTCCAGTCCGTACATATATCAGCGGTAACGAGTGGACAAAGCCAGGTCCCGCCGCACCGGCTCTGCTAAAGCCTGGCCTTATCCCAGCGCCGGAGACTCCAAGGTCACACACGACATTATCGCAATACTTTGCAACACTTACACAAACATAAACACCACAGATTTTCTATAAAACCCTGCGTTTTGCTGTACTTAGTGGAGTTAGTGGGGTGTTTCTGTAACTGTACGAGTATCTATGAATGATGTTTAAATCGATTTTCTAAGAACCTACGTCTATTGGTTTTGTTATTTACTAGCTAGTATGAGTCAATATGCTATTCTTTTCTGCTTTTAAACAAGACGTTGCCCTACTCTAGTCCTGTCTTCATCTGACTGTCTCATTCTGTATCCAGATTCGGAACAACAATTTGTGGATCGCACTAAGAGTTGCTCCGTGCGCAAATAGAACCCCCTACATGTTACTCGGCAGCCAGTTGCCCAGACACCGCACCAACTACAATAGTGAATAATTCACTGAATAATCGTTATTTCTATAATCTCTCGTAGACAACAAGACAAGCCTACCTATTAAACTACTATTTAATACATTATATCTAAAACATAAACACGTTATTCATAAGTTAAATGTTGTGTTAATAGACAAGTTACAGCTTTGAAAAAGACATATTTAAAAGTTCCCCTCAGCGGGTGTCGCAAGGTGTGTGTGTAGTAAACTCGCGAACAATAAGCGCGGATCTAAGTCGGAGCCGACATTAGGGCCACGTGTCGTCTGCAGCTAACTGCCTACATATTCATTACAAACTTATTCCCGACAGTTATTACACTCGCTATATACACTTCCTTATACCCGCTGTAATTACTTATGGTAAAATATACATTACCTTGCGGTGATTAATTTGGAAGACTTTGTTGTTAGTCAATTTATGTTCGACAGCGTCCGAGACAGACGTACCTTATACAAGTTTATTCATCGACATTATACCTATCAATAATTAATTAAGTCACATATTCACAAAAAAAAATCACAATCTAACTAATATCTGACACTTTTTTAAGGGGGGAAAATCATCCAATGTCTTCACCCGCCTTGATCGAGGACTAGTGTATATTTATCTATGTGTACACTTGGCTTTGACGCCTAATTGAGGAAATATTTGTATTTTTTTTTTTACTATTTTTCTTCGTTTAGTTTATCTTAAGTTGTACATATTCATTTATTTTTGTTTCTTATTATTTAAGTTCTTATTTCATGTAATCAAGATAAATATTAGGTTTCTGACAAAAACTTAATATAACTAACCGTACAATACGCACAACGTACAAGGTAAAATAAATTTCACAAGAGTATTCAAAGCATGCCATTAATAACTCACCTCCCGGTTGCTCTCATACAAACGGACTGTCAAAAATCCACGTGAGACGCCGGAACAAAACAAAGTTGGTTCGTAAAGCTGGCTGCAGATGGCGCCACATGTGTCTGTACAACCGGCGACTATCTACAAAGTATCCAATACTTTGTTGAGTGGGAAGTCGTTGTGAATACCTTTGGGTAATCGGTGACAGTATATAAAACACCTGAGGGTTAAATCATATACATATACAATGTAATGCCACATCCACGTTTACAGCTTACCTGTACCTTCTGGAGTGAAGTTAATGCACACTCTTTGCTACTACTAAATAATTTTCAAACAAGTAATAAACAAAAATTGTTTATGTTTAATGGACTTTATTCTACCAATCAAGCCCTTTTGTTTGATAATAAGGTGGTTGCTGAAAAAATAGATCATATTTTATTGTATTGTCATCGAGATTAAGAGTGTGTACCAAATATCCGATTAATTTCTCGTCAAAAATGGGGTGAAATTCCAATTCATAAATTTTACCTAAACATTAACGGGGCAAACTAAATAAAGCCGATAAATAAAAACTTTACCTTATAACATTTTAAACGCCTCGGGAATGGAACCCAAGAATCTGCTGCTCTGTTATCACAAATACTTTCAATTGAATAAAGAAGCAATATAATATAGGTCTTATATAATTACCTAATGAAAATAAAAAAATACGGCGAGGCAACCAGTCGCCTCGTCTGCAGACAACATTAGGAGATATGTTTCGGAACTGTAACATATTAAACAAACAGTTGGAAGTACTCGAAGTAAAAGTAAGTAAAGCGGGGAAAGTTGGAGACTTTTCATTTATGCATGTAACATATATGATTTTACAGCAGTTCCTCATGTTTCCACGTCACTGCGAGTTCGAGTCCCGAGCGAGTAAACTTCTTGCTAACTCGACATGTGTTTAGATGTGTTGGAAATTTATTTTAATAACCTTATCCTCCTAATTTAATTACAATAATCTGTGTATATATTATACATTTGGTATTCTTGTAAATATATCGAGTATAGTTTAGGAATAACCGCGACAATTATTGATTTTTATACAATAGTTTAAATTAGAAATATAACTAAAAATAAATCATCTTTTAAGCAAGCAAAGGCCCGGAGCTACGGCCTGCCTAGCGGGTTTACCAGGTCTGTGGCTCGAAAATCAGGAGTGGAAACGGGCTGGTGTTTAATCAGTAAGAGTCAGACATCCCATCTCGTCTCGCCCAAGGCGGGAGAAGTCATTTGATGATTTTCCCTCCCCAAAAAAGCAAGCAAAGGCAATATAAAGAAAGAAAAACATTCAAGAAAAATATAACTCTAGATATAACTTTAGTATTTTACTTAACGTCCCACTCCAAGTACTAACAAACGAAGTACATGCAACAGGAGCTCGAATCACCAGCCATCATAACTCAAGAAAAATCATAAAGTGCCAGTTTTTTCCGGCAGTAAGTAGGAATATAAAGAGTGGGTTTGTTTTTGTTTGTTTACCATAATATGGCGGCATCATCAGCGCTCGTAAACTGCTGCATTAGAGTAAAGACGCCGGTAATGTGCGCTTTACTGCGGGAACACACACATCTGACTGTTTATGTGCGTCCGCACTTTATTGAAAGCTCGCTAAGATTTTATTCGATTTGAAAGGAAATTTATAGTCGTATGTTTGATGTTTGTCTAAACGACTCAGCTATTGAACTAAACGTACGTTTCTATAAAGTGTGCTTAGAATAATAGTCGAATATTTTTAGTAGAAAATCGCATTGTAATAAATAAATTTAGTTTTCACATAAAGCATGTGAAGGGTACTCGTATCGCATCCAGCGCGTGAACCGTAACAAATATTTAGTTACAAAATGTCACAGTTCCATCAAAAACCAATAAAGGCATCGAACTAAAAATCCAGATTACAAACTACATTGTATGTGTACACGAGATGTGTGCTTTACACTCCAATAAAATCGTTTTATCCTTTATTCATACATTTTCGTATTTTATTTGAACACGTATTTACAAATTTTACGAGTCTAATACACGTCGGGTGCACGTGTCCGATACATTTGTTAATACGACAGCAAAACGTATTAACTTAAGTACAAAAAAACATGTTGCTGGCAAAATCTAAATGTTTGGTTTTACGTCAATCAAACAATATATTATAGATACAAAAAATATATCGGAATTCGGTCGTAAGCCTCTTGCTCTTTGATTCTGAGAAAAACGAAAATCAGTTAATTTTATTTTTTCTATGATAGAATTTCTTGTCACATATCTCTAGCGTCCAATGACACCATTATAAAGGCTTTCTTAAGACTAATCACATTAACATTTGATAGATTTTCGATAGATCATATATAATGTACACTTATATGTCTTATGTTAGCTGGAAATTAAAATAAATGTAAATTACTTTACCCATCAACACTTGTCATGAAAAATATTCTACTCGTATATTCGTTTGGATCCTATATCTACGTATGTCAGCCTACACTTACCTAAGAACTAAGTTTACTTTATATTCTATTATATTATGGCTGGAACATCTCAATTACGTACAGAACACAATATTTCCATTACTGCGTTACGAGACAGTGCTGTTCCTTTGACAAATTATGAGATACATATTTACAATCGGATTGCCAAACTTCTATTGGAGGTGAATACGGCATACGATCCGATTCCCGTCACGTAATCGTTCCGGCCCGTAATAAACTGATAAACGGTGCTGAGATTGCGAAATTTTTATCGAAAATACGATTTTTAAATGAATATTGTTTTATCTAATATTAGCATCAATGACGTGCCGTGCGGAATAAAAGCCCTTTGATTTGTAAAGGTGTTTAATATTGTAATTTTAAACGCGGCTTTCGTGTTGATCGTTACTTTAATCAAATTTTCTAGTTACCGGTTTAATTTTCGCGCTGGATTTGTGTTTTAAACGTGATTTGTGAGTGTTACCTGCCCTCCGGGTGTTTGGGAGTGAGTGTGGAAAAGAGAGTCGACCACTGTCGCACGTTATATTTAGAATGTTTAGACATGTAATGTAATGTGGTGTAGACTAATTAAACTACTATTTTTATATTTTCTACAAACTATATATTTAATATGAAGAATTGAGCATGGTCTTACAAGTAAGTGTTGTAATTTTAACACATTCGCATCATCATAATCATCATCAGCCTGTTCCCGTCCACTGCTGGACGTAGGCCTCTCCAATGGCACGCACACACACAACACAGCATGCTAAAATACAATTTTACCAAAATAATCTTCAGGCAACACAAACACATACCACTAATCTGAACTAAATTCAAACCCAGAAATCGTAGTATTTATTAATCTAAACATAAGCTAAAACAATCAGAATCCGTAGTTGTGCTAACCACCTCTCGCAAGTTGTGCAGTTGTGCCGCCAAACTAAGTTAGCGTCCAACTTGTGTGACGAACGTGAGAATGGTACACAATCGGGACCAAGTTATGACACCCGTAAGTGATCCCAATTAACTTGAACTGTGTGTACAAGTATGATGGTTTAAGTGGGTACGTGAGCTGCTAAATTAAAGTACTAATTTATAAATTAAAGTACTAATTTATTCCAATGTAGTCTAGGGATCGCGCGATTGGGCGGCTAAAAATTTTGTGTGTTCATTGGGATAGTGACGTTGTGTTACATTGATATTAAATAGGTCTGTTGTATCAATTTGTAAAAAACATAAAAGAGTAACGATGGAGTTTCTTGCTCGTTCTTCTCCATAAATTTGGAACGAGCGCCTAAAAACAGACTTTTAAACGAACTTTCTAAATATAAAGAGTTTAACATTTAATTAGTAGAAAAAAAAAGACTGAAAGCACTAGTACATAAGCCTACAGAAAACAAAGCACTAGTACATAAGTCAGGTTTGTAAAATGAAAGTGATCAAATTCCGGACATAACTCTGAGTATAAATTATAATAATTATTGTGTAAAAGTGGAAAATTCCTAAATCCTAACACCACAAAGTTTACATCCCAGTATGTCGCACTTCTAATAAAACCTACCCCTCAATTACAGCATAAATGCAGCGAGCCACGCGCGTGCGATTAAGTGATTAACATAACAATGTCATGTTTATAATCTTGTCGGGACGGCACCTGTGTGGGGTTCCCTCAATCAACAAATTAAACTCAAGTATAATAAAACGAAGTGCATTGAGGCGCCATTTGAAAATCATAAAGAATAATGTGCCAGGTTTAAGGTTCTACCGCACGAAATCGATTTGCATAAATATACGAATGATCACAGACGAAAACCAACAATATCGCATTACCATTATAACACGGTTGAAAAAAATGTATTTGAAACTATTGCAATATTGTCTATTCATAGTTCCAAGACGATAGTCTCATAGATACGGTCGTAATATAAAACATAAAATAGCCCTAGACCTAAACATTCACATAAACCATTACTCATTCAAAACGACAAAGCACAGTTTTCGCGTAACCGTCACATTTATAACCCACGGAATCGGCTTGTAAAATATTGTGGACTATTAAAGTTGCCGTTATATATGTTCGGCGTTTCCTCACAATCGCTCGAGTAATATTGTGTTCCGTGTTCTGTATTGCTTGTTCGCGGACGATAACGCGGTAAACGACAAGCGGACAATGTGTCATATCGAGCGGTCGCGTGTCGCGCGGCGCGAGCCCGGCACTCGAGCCGGTGGGTACATAGCTTTATTGTACAACATTTTGTGTAAACTTAAGTAAATTACCGCTCTTGTTTTTTATTCAGTATAAAAATGAAGTTAATAAATTAAAGTAATTTTCCTAGCGGTGTTTAAAAATAAAATAAAAGCGATTACTTTTATTTTCTCCTCTCTAGGCAATACTGGATATTTACCTACACTTTATTTAAACAATTTTACAAATACAGAACTTAAACAGTAAAACTAAAAAAAAATAGTTTAAATATTGTATGTACAAAACTGGAATTCGCGCTCCAAGTGTCGGTCTGCCACTTAACAGCGCAAACACTAGACGATGCGCTGCCTAGCGCCCCGTGGCTGGCGCCCCGCGCCTAGCGCCCGCCCGCGCGCGATGCACTGCGCTAACTATTGCACAAACATTTGCACACCTCGCTTTCTTTGCTATTGTTCTAATAGTTAGGATGCAAATGTGAGGCGAACGACCTTTGTTCATGAATAATGCATTTTCGTGAACTATTTTTGAATGACCCGTCCTGTGATCGTGATGAATAAGTCAACTCTATTTAGCTCAGCTTTTGTTCAACTCCCGGTTTGGGTTCGGTGCAGAATAAATTACACTAATTTAAACATGTTACTTCATTATTGTTTGCTTTTATTTGTTTTGTCTTACAAACTTTTCTGTATTTGATCACTTTAAACTTTCTGTTATAGGTCCACGTTAAATGAAAATTAAATCAGATCTCCAAGCTCTGCTCGCAGCCAACTCAATTGTTTTCATTCGGTTCAATAAAAACTTCTACAAAGTTATGACATAAATCTTCTTCTTTTATATCTTGTTAAAAAAACGTGGTACTTTAGTACCTTAGTATTGAATTCACTACTTTTTTAAGATTCTAGACTAGTTATAATGACTTCAGTCGTCTTTTGAAATTGTATTTGACAAACTATGAAGTTACGTAAGTTTTCTTTAAGATGTTATGTGTACCTAGTACAGACCTACACAATAAATAAAACCTTATGCTCTTGGGATAGAGTATAAAAATTACTGACAATAAAATCGATATAAAATATCAATAGTATTAGATATTACCAACAGTCATGTAGTGTCCGTGTAAGTTCTATGTAAATATTTTGAGTGCAGTGTTCCCGCCGCTGCCTAGCGCCCGGCTCGCGGCGCCCAGCTCCCGAAGTATCCCAAGTTGTGGCCTCATTACCCGTGCAGTTACTGAGCACAACTTAGACGAAATACTTGAAATTGTGTGAATATAATTAGATTATTTCAGCTACTGGTTACACCGTGTAACTAACTACAGTTTACATTTTAGAGTGAAAGTACCAGTATTTGTAATCGACTTCAAAAAAGGAGGTTCTTAGTTTGACCTGTACGTATGTATGTTTGTGCGCGATTACCTCGCGTTTGGCTGAACCGATTTTGATGCGGTTTTCAGAATAGTATTTTTCAGACTTAGGAAAAAATGGAGATTCACGCAATAAATTTTGAAGGTGGTTCCCTTTTTTAAAAAAGTGTTTACTCATGCTTTACGTTACATTTTTCCATCGTTGAATGCAATCATCTCTCAGTGAAAATTTCAGTAGTTTCAGTTCTCAGGACCTAAGGTTGTTGTTACGCCATACAGTTTCTATGACCACCATCACCATACATTCCAACAATTTATCACTACGCGGCCGCCATTAAATTGGTAAATGAAAACAGTACGCCATGCTTACGCTACGAAATATCTTCGTAGTACGACGGTGAAACAATACGCCAGTACGCCGTAATGTGCCGGCGCCTCGTTAGGGCGCGGTCCCACTGCCGGCGGAGGGCGGGCTGATGATGCAATCTACGCAGCGTGAAATAAATCATTGTGCTATCCATGTGTGTTGATAGTGGCACCACACCACGTGTCTGGATATGTGATTAATGTAGTGCTGCACTGAGTGCAACGCCTTGCTTGTTATCTTTCAACGAAGACATTTATTTACCTTACAAATTCTATTAGCAATTTTGCTAGGCGTGTAAAAAATAATGAGGAGGTTTGTCCTCCACTAATTCTTTAACTAGCTCTGAATATGACGATGTTCTTAATTAATGTTAAGCAAGTACCACCTCACTCCAGTGATAACGCTGTAAACAGTGAATATGTATGACCTCATTTACTATTTCTTACAGAAATACTTATTAAAGATACGTGTAAAAGTTGTATCAAGTTTAAGATGTAGTTAGAATGACAGACAACACAATACTGCATATTAATGTGTCCGTACACGGCTCGTTACTTCTCCTCATGCGGGCAGTAGCAGCACAGCGAGAACAAACATCTTCAGAGACATAGTTCTGATAGAACTGTGGAGCTCATTACGGCGGGGCCCCGATGCGGGCGGCGGCGGGACCCGGCCGCCCTCGGCCAGTCGACTGCTCTTTGAATTAAACATTTAATACTTTTGAGCCAGCAGGACTAGAACAATCTAGAACTCTTTTCTTTTAAAACGAACTTCTTTTATACCTTTTGTACTTTTTACAACGATCCTTGGTTCCGCTCTGTTTGTTTACTTATTACAATTTCACTCAGGATAAACTATGATTAAAGAATTGTAGTTAAAGTTCAAGGAAAAAGGAATATTTAAAATTAGTTACCACTCCCACCTTGAAACGTATAATCGAAAGTAATTTAAACCTAAATACGATAAAAGTTGTTCCATTGTAATTTAATTCTACCTTTATTTCAATTGTAAATTCCTTAATAACTTTCTTTGAAGCACATTCCTTCAGACGTTATTTAAAAAGTTCCGCGTACACGCGCGCCCCGCTCGCCGCTCGCCGCTCCCCGCCCACACCCGCGCCTCGGGTCTACTCTAAAAATAATTAAGTTGAATGAGATTGCAATACATAAAACAATAATTATATTTCATCCGCGATAATAATGGGCACTTAATTAATTCTTGAAGATTCCATTACTGTTGAGTGCTCGCTGTAAATTTGTTAGAGGGTAGGCAGACACACTGCTCGCTGCCTCTATTGTGCGTAATTCTATCAAAAAATATTATTTCCGCACAGTTACTCTCAAAGGGTAGACTTTTATGATTGTAGATTAGACTTTTCATGAATAGTCTCGGTAAGTTTTGATGTTCTGTTGTTGTGATTGTAAGTAGAGTTGGAATCAGCAGCTCAAAGGAAGCTACAAATTATAGGTTTTAAGAAACCCATTGACCAATACATACGACGATCAGAACCACAATTTTCAGTAAAAATCCATTAAAACTTTATTGCCATAACTTGACTAAGAACTCACCTGATATATTACCTGAAGATTGGTACAAAATAGTAAACATTCGAATTTACTGCATGATACTTGAGTAAGTAACACTCAAGATAACTTGCAGTGTAGCACCATTGCAGCAGTTATTCGGAATGAATACAAAACGAGTGAGATAGCATCACAATACACGTGATTGTCGCGGTTTCCCCCAACTAATAGTCCTCGAAGGTGCAATAAAAGGCGACGGCGACACTATTCGGGACTGTCCCGGTGTCCCGGGTGCAAGAAGTACGCTACCGTGCACTATTTGTTACTAACTGTCATCGTTGAGACATTGTATCGCCTACTCTATACTGCAGTGTTTCAAATTCTATGTGTGTTTGTTTATCTAGTAATGTGAACATATATGTGTATATATGTAAGTCTTGGTAATTTAAATTTGTCAGAAGGTCCCTAGAAATCTCCTTATATTTCAAACATTTAGTTTGTTCCTACACTCGGTACAATACATTTGTACACTCGGTAATTCAAACAAAAAAGTCATTGCTACGTAATCAAATGATTCGTTAATTCGAATTCATCAGCGTCAAACTCTCGACAATGTAATTCGAAGTTTCAGAGAGAATAGGACAAAAAGATCTCCGAGTTTACAGAGGTAAGCATAAGCACCTAAAATCTGATGCAAGTTACATTTTCAGATCATTCGATAATTCGAACATTCGGTAATGCGAAATATTTTAGGAGCCCCCGAATTTCAAATTAACGAGAGTCGACTGAATAGAGGGTCCCAGTGACAAATACGAGCAGTAGCAGTGCGACATCAATACCATCGTAAAAGTGAGGTCTCTACTAAACAGTGGACATGCGGACTGGTGATGAAACTTGGAATATACTCAGATATCAGCAACCATAACATAACACATGGAACGTGGAATAAATAACTATGCCTTTGCCTATACTACGGGGAGCAACATAGACACGATTTTGTACCTAAAATAAAATAACCAAATTCACTTCCAAATTAATTCAGACATATTCTATAAAACTAGCGACGCCCGTCACATTCGTAGCTCCATATTAGGTCAAAGGAGTAGAATTCCATGGAGTATATCCCAGACGAGGGGTATAATATAAATTAAATCCAAATCCGGATCAAAACCAATTTGATACGTGACTAAATTTGAAATTTCAATATGTAGGTGTACGACGTGTAGGTACAACTATCGCCATAGATGTGGGTCCCGACAACGGTCAGGGCAGGGAGGAAATTGCCAAAATCATCATGTATGGCATAATAATAGCCGCGCTGTATTGTTATGGCTGCGTACCTCGTACCTACCTTGTAGGGACTGCTGAGGGACTAGTAGAACGCGGACTCTCACTTGTACTTACATGCTCGTGTTGAAGTTGTACCGTACTCATTTTTGTACTAATTTGAAACTTAACAATATCGCATTTAGCTTCAAGAGTCACGATTGGACTACTGAAGTTACGATACTTATCTCTACTGTCCAAATCCCGTGAGAAATCAAATCAAATGATCATAAACCCTTATTATGCTATTAAAATAATAAACAAACCATAAACAATAGAAATAACAAATGTACCCAAAAATATTACATGCACAAACACATATTTTCGCCATTAAAAAGGTTGAATCCATAAAAAACCTTTACCTATCCGGAGACTGATGGGCCGATAAAACCCGGAACTTGAAGCAAGTAGGTAATTAAACAGGAATATAATGAGTCCATTAAACATAATTACGATGTCATTATCAAGTTCCAGGGGCCCTATAATTAGCGTTAATTTTATATCAGCTCCGGCCCCTTCAAACAGTCAAGTCATTTACCTTAATCAACTTATAAACCAAAAATGTTGGCCGCCATATAAGCACTTTCCTATTAAGAACAGCGTTAATCATCTTAATCTTGAACAAATTATGTTATTACACTAATTGCTTATATTCGACATGGTACCGTTTTTAAGGGCGGAAAAATCATCCAATGACTTCTCTCTCCTTAGACGAGACGAGAAGGAGTGTCAGGCTCTTACTGACTAAAAACCACCCGTTCCTACTCATGCTTTTCGAGCCGGAGCCCCAATAAACCCGCTAGGTAATCCGCAGCTCCGGATCAGGCATCAGCTCTACTGTGCTCCATCTGTGTTGACCTTATAGTACCTAGATGGTGAGTATTTCACCTTTGGAATACGCGCAGAAAACATTAAGTACCATAAAATTCATAAGTAACTCGTTTAAATGAAAAAAAGCTCTGCCTTCAGCGAGGCAATTACTCAAGCACGCCATTAATATTAGAACACAGTGGCTCGAGCAGACAACACCATACGGGAACATCACGTGATACGATATTTAACAGCCGAAGCAATAAACCCTGCTAACTGGAGGCAGGAGTACTATTCTGAAAATGTTACATTCATCTCGAAAGTCATTTCACTTTCAAAAACCCATTGAAAACGTCAAAATATCAAAAGGCTATACCCTAAAATGACAAAACCTAAAATATCAAAATACCTGACGTAATTCTACTCACTTCAGTCAACACCAGGTGGCGTTAGTGTTGAACTCACTTTTCTAAAAACAAACCTTAAATCTCACCGTAAATTCAGAAGCGACTTTCAAAATTACATTTCAGAATAACACGGCAGGGCAGCCATAATCGGCTATAAACAATACTAACGGCGTGCAGCACCTACACAGTACACACTCCGGTACATATGTACGTATCAAGGGCGAAGTATGAAATTTAAATGTAAAATACGTCATACATCGCAATACCAACTCACTTTCAGGCTATGAAGGCGGCGAGGATGTTATGAATAACTTTATATGCATTTCGAAAACTTGTGCCGCGCTTATATTTGAAACGTGCGAGGCTAGACAAGTTTCCAAACTGATGGATGCGCTGAAGAAATAGCAGTTAGGAGATTCAGACTGAATTTTTGAAAATGGATATTATTATTTCTTTCTCGGCGGCCTACTGCCAACTAAATGTAAATCATAGTATAAGTAAATGTAAGTATTTTATAAAAAGCATCCGCCATTTTCCCCCACAATTCGCTGAGGGTGATACTACTTATTCGTAGTTATAGATCCGTTGGCAAAAAAGCTTTTTAAGTTTCTATCTTTCTATAACAACTGTTATAGATACGCGTACCTTATGAAACCATCAAGTACTATGTCATACATGCATACTTGTATAGTCTACGAACATATTCTGAATCAGATCACATCCAACATTGCTATCTCAAGCCAATATCAATGGCAGCCACAATAATATAGCTACATTACAAGTTACACCACATAACAGGTGTCGACAGACGAGGCTAAGACGGGGCTAATGATAGATCTGATGCACATGTCCATTAGCATCACTGGCGCCATCTAGGAATGTAATCCCCAGGTATTGCCGGGCGGGCGGTTTAGCCATTGTCTAATGGCATCTAACTGCAAACACCCCCTTAAGAGGATTCCCCTGTCACACCTATTAGCAGGCCGTAACTAGACATATATAGACACTGATGCAGTTATACCTATACATGTGTGGTTTCGGCAGAATCCTATTAACGTTATAAAAAGGGTGCAATTTTTTTTTTTGGAAAATTAATGTTGCCCCTCACTAGGATTTTCTCCTGAGTCGTGGGTGCGTTTACAAACATAAAATTTCACATAAACATGACTTCCAGACCCGAAATAACAATTTATGGATCACACATAGTGTTGCTCCGTGCGAAATGGAACCCGCTACACGTGGTACGACAGCCAGTTGCCCAGCCACCGCGCCAATCGTGCAGTCGGTTCGTTTAGTTCGGTTTGTAGTAAATAACAAGTAGATCATGTAGTATATCTGCGCGACTTTTTGCCCTAATAATAAATAATATAATTTATTGCTAAACTGTTCCTCCAATACATGAATAACTTAGCTAAAAGGATGAACAAGCCGAATTCAATATCATAATGTTATTGTTGGTTCACCATTCTTCCCCATATTTTATGGGATTCTGCCAAGCGTGATACAATATCCGATTTACAAGTGATATATGGGCCTAATCTGAACATTATCTTTTTAGGTATTGTTAGTGTGACAGAGGTAGATAACTAACGATGTGTATGGAGCAGTTTTAAGTATGTTGTGACCTTCTTATACATAGAATATCTTATTTAACATATATGTAGTATTTTCAAGGTGAATCATATAACATACCAAACATGCGATTATATTATACGAAATAAGAATGTTTCTATAACCAAAAAATAGTTATTTTCTCTTACATACAATGAGAATCGTAAAATAATAACATTTCTATTCTTGGTTTCTTGTTTTTCTAGGCAATTTAAGGGAAATAAGTAGGTTTTATACTGTGTGATGCTAAATGATTATGACGCAAAATTCATAGCGAACTGAATTGAACATTCCGAAAAAAAAATGTATTTCTGTTAACCACGCTATTGAACATAATTAATTTAAAATAAGGATCTAAGAAATCAGTTTGAATAAACATTAATTACACAACTTCTCTAAATCAAATTATGATGGTCACTATAATATTTGTGCGGTCACAAGCCTCGGGGCCATACTCCGTCTACTGAGTAAAATATAGCGCCTGCAATACCATTCCGCGTCCTCTGCTGAATATTGATGTATCTGCGTGCCTCGCCGGGACTCGACGCTGTGTACCTGCCGAGTGCCGACCACAATATATTACATAGGCCGTGCACCTTAAGACATCGGTGTAAACTAATATCCTTTGCTGGTAGAACTAGTATCAATATGATATATATGTCGGAGGGAGGAGTGGGCGGTACGTTGGGCGAGAGCCTTCAATTAATCAACTACCGATGAGGCCGATACGATTTCCTACTTGACTACTCTGAGGAAAAATGCCGAAACAAACTCAGAGGTCTCAGTCATGTTTAATCTCTCAGTTATTTTCAAAATGCTAACATCAAAGATTCACTGTTACAATGTCAAACTCAATATCGCTGGCAGAAGCTAGTTTATATTAATTATCACACTAATATTATAAAAAAATACGGTTATTTGAATGTTTGTCTTTAAATCACGTTGGAACTACTGAACGGATTTTGAACGCGAGCAAAGCCACTGGCAGAAGCCAGTAATAAAATACCAGTACCAAACAACACAGAATTACATTAAACTTTACTTAACTCCACAATTACAACAAACGACCAAAAATAACTAAGTCGACTTAAATAATTCCCTTGTTTCAATCAAGTATTGAGTAAAGTTTCCAGAGTTGCCATACAAATAAAATAAAGTTGCTCCTCAGATCCGATACTCCTCGGGTTCGCTGCCATGATGGCTGACAGGTGAAACTCAAGTAAAGTTATAATTACCAGCAACTACTGCCAACTTGAATAGTACGCCGCGCTCCGCATAAATATGGCTCTAGTTTAAAGTTGATCAATTGCATTTACTTACAAGTCCTGGGCGTCTAAGAAATACATTTACTTAAGATGTACAACCGTGTGTTGATCATTAAAAAAAATGTTCTTTATAAAATTTGTTCCTTTGTACTTAATATATTTTCATAGAAATCTTTTATGATATTAAAAATGCGGTTACTAAAACAAGAAGCCTAAATTTTAATTAAATGATTCATAAAATCTTCCAAAAGTTACTAAACACGAGTCAGAGTGTGGCGACACATTGACAAGTAACAGATGACAGTAGTCGTACATAGACTATCGACGAGCAAATCAACGGATGACGTCACAAATATCCTGCATCGCACATATTAAGTTTGCATGCGAATTAACACGGATAGTAAATCCCAACGAACAACAGTTGGGCAGAAAGCCCGCCAGGCTGATCACCTCGCCTGGTCGGAGGATCCTCCTTTTCTTAGGGAACTTTACTCGCTGTTCCCTAAAGTGGTGACCCCGACGTGATTGAAAGCAACCTTCACGGAGCAGATCAGCACCGTCATCCTTATCACCATCTCCCTCACCCATCACTTCTCCGCTGAGCGGTAATCAAGTCGCAGCCAACCAGCATCCTCGGCCTCATCAGGGACCACCACACGCTACATCGAAGATATGCAGCCTGGTTCTTCCCTACGGCCTCATCAGCGTCTAGGCACAGCACTTCTGCACACGGTCTGAGGACGTCTTCCTCCCGTCAACGCAGACGCCAGCCACTACGCACCTACCCTCGCAGCATCTATTCCCCGACTCACCGTGGGACACTGCGAGCTTCACTACTCCGACTCACTGGAGTATCACCCTGCACCGCTCACCCGACTCACTGGGCATTCAGCGGCACAGTTCCGACTCACTGGAACTAGGGACATTCAACACTGGCTCTGGCACCGCTCATCTCAAGCATCGACAGCCGTCTCAACAGGATCGACCTCCGGTCTTGGGGGGGAGTGATGTGGCGACACATTGACAAGTGACAGATGACAGAAGTCGTGCGACTTCTGTCATCTATAGACTATCGACGAGCAAATCAATGGATGACGTCATAAATATCCTGCATCGCACATCTTAAGTTACTCGCTGTTCCCTAAAGGGAACAGCGAGTAAAGTTCCCTAAGAAAAGGAGGATCCTCCGACCAGGCGAGGTGATCAGCCTGGCGGGCTTTCTGCCCAACTGTTGTTCGTTGGGATTTTCTATCCGTGTTATTTCGCATGTAAACTTCATATGTGCGATGCAGGATATTTGTGACGTCATCCGTTGATTTGCTCGTCGATAGTCTATGTGCGACTTCTGTCATCTGTCATTTGTCACTTGTCAATGTGTCGCCACATCACTCCCCCCCAAGACCGGAGGTCGATCCTATTGAGACGGCTGTCGATGCTTGAGATGAGCGGTGCCCGAGCCAGTGTAGAATGTCCCTAGTTCCAGTGAGTCGGAACTGTGCCGCTGAATGCCCAGTGAGTCGGGTGAGCGGTGCAGGTGATACTCCAGTGAGTCGGAGTAGTGAAGCTCGCAGTGTCCCACGGTGAGTCGGGGAATAGATGCTGCGAGGGTAGGTGCGTAGTGGCTGGCGTCTGCGTTGACGGGAGGAAGACGTCCTCAGACCGTGTGCAGAGTGCTGTGCCTAGACGCTGATGAGGCCGTAGGGAAGAACCAGGCTGCATATCTTCGATGTAGCGTGTGGTGGTCCCTGATGAGGCCGAGGATGCTGGTTGGCTGCGACTTGATTACCGCTCAGCGGAGAAGTGATGGGTGAGGGAGATGGCGATAAGGATGACGGTGCTGATCTGCTCCGTGAAGGTTGGTTTCAATCACGTCGGGGGTCACCACTTTAGGGAACAGAGTGTAAAGTTCCCTAAGAAAAGGACTTTTTAATAAAATAGCCTGATTGATCTAGTTACAAGTGAAACATAGTGGCGTTCATAAGGCATACTAAATTAATTATTATAATTATAATTTTCGACTTAAGCCTAAACTCGACTACTTTCAAGTCACACTAGGGGTTCATATTCATGAGCAAAAATTCGAGACATACGACGCGGTGTCTGTCGAGCAGCAACTGACCTAAAGTTTAATGTTCTAAAGTACCTAAATGTTGTTGTGTCTACTTACTTAGGATCGAAGCATTATCTATTACTGCTATAGTACCAGTTTCAAATTCTCTCCCAATTATGGAGCATAACATTTGGTATCGTTAAGATTATTCAGCACCGCCCTGTATACAGGCGCTATATTATTCACCGCACATGTACAGCCATCGATTGCACTTCGCATTGTACGATGTAATGAAACGCAGAAGTACCACCGCGTAATCAAATTACTAATTGGCCATTCAAATTGTGAAATATATTATGTACATCTAGACAAGGATAGATATCTCTTTTTCATGTTGATGAAACACCAGACTACGGTATGACGTAATAAGATAGATTTTTCTCCATTTCACTGCTCACCGGTCACAATTCCTTAACACAAGAGAGACAAACCACCATCAATAACAACTGCATAAATCCAGTACTTGTTACTATCCGGATCCAATATTTATAGCAATATTATACAACACACGCCGATAAAATAGCTGAAGATTTGTTTATTATGTCGCCGTTATATCCTGGTTTATAACTTCATAATACGGAGTGGGACTTCTGCGTCATGTGTGTGGTATGTAAGGTACACAGCTAGGTAGGTACATACGCAGTAGTAGACAGAGCTTGCGTCCAATCGCAGTCGTATAATTGACATCACGTGTCTACGGATTGTGTGGCGGAGGTGAGCCTGTCCAGCCGCTCCCAGCAGATACACCTGTGGACAGTGGTCACTTCGTTACTAGTGTAAAACCATTAGGAGTTGGACTATTAAAACTCCAAATGGACAATAGGCACCTTAAAGTATCTGTACTTACTTTTTCCTACTGATCTTTTACCGCATAATTTGGACTCAGCACAGAACCTCGTCCAAATTGAAACACGACAAATGTTTCAAAAATGTGTGACCAAAACAACAAAAACGAAAACGAAACGAAAGCGCATTCGGTGCTCTGATTGGCCGGCTCAAATGAACCAACCAATCAGAGCACCGAACGCGCTCACGTTTCATTTTCGTGCAAAGTAAAGCAAACTCGTACTAAGGATACAGAAGCTATCATCAATATATCTAAAGGCAGTTTATATAAAAAAAAAACAAATTAATTAGGTAAATCTAATCCCTCCCAATATCTACATTTAAAACGAATTCCAGATTATTCTATCAATTCCCCAGTACAATCCCCAGAACTATCCATAAATAGATGTTATTAGAGAGTACAGATAACTTGGAATCTGTTACCATTGTACTATTGGATCTCATTGCGAAGACTTCAAGTGCCCCTGGAGACGAGAGCTGACCTTTTCTAAATAGGTCCTGGGAACCAAAGCACCATCTGCATGAACTGATACAAATAGACAAATTAATTTACTCTAAAGCGAACAAAATACGAAACGTCCGCTGTTTCTTTTAGGACATTGGAATTATTTTTAGGACAAAACAAGAAAAGAGAAAATACTAGACATTTTATTAAATAGAAGTAGGTTAAAATGATTAGGAACGAGATAAAAGTCTAACTGCTCACAACTATCACTTCTTAATATAAATGAATATTATTATCCCATTCAGCATTTACTTATCACCATTATTACATTACGTTAATAATGACACAGTACCAGTTCACACATTTGAAATATTTAACTAACAGCACTTATGCAGATACTTGTAGTACCAACACACACTACACACACATACACACTCGTAGTACACACACAGCCTCTAAACGTATTCCGATTGAATTGAAATCGCTTTAATTATCAACACCCGTAAATTTCGCTAGTACCCTACTTTACGGGCATTAGTAGTGGATATTAGCGGGCGGCTTCCTCGTAATTGTACGATTTTAATACACAGAGTACAGTTCAAATGGAGAGCGTAATACGATAGCTGGAATTTCGCCGATGAAGTTTGCCTAGTGATAAAATGCTCTAATACTTTCTCACTCCACAAACTAACCGTTTTAATTGACTTATCCGTCTCATCGGTGGAAGTTTCTATTGCTTTATCAATTAGTGGACACTCCATGTATTCACACGTCTGTGGCTAATGCTCTAATTTCTATATATAGGATGCAGTATTCAATAATTTGATGCTAACAAGATCACAATTAAACTAGCCGCTTAATTGTTACCCATACTTCATTATACATTTCAATATAGTAGCTACGTAGTATATGTAGCTGTGCGTGTCTACGTGTACTGTAATGAAGACCAAATGAGCGCCAGGCATTCTGTTTCTCATTATGTTAAGTAATTTGGCCAATTAAGCTCCAGTCTAAAGGTTTAAATAGACACCCAGTAATTGTGCCGAACACAATACGCGAGCAATGTGATTTACCAGACATTAACGAAACAATGCCATAAAATTCTGTCTTTATATTTCACTTTAACTACAAGCAATATTCACCCTTACGATCGATAGTTTCAAGGACATGACAACATTTTTACCTTAACAAACATCAAAGTTTCGTTATCTTTAAAATTTCCCGGATTAAGTGTAGGTATTCTTAAGATGGCACGTACTGATTAGAGCGAAGTTTTCCCATTTCACCCGCGACGAACAAATCTACGATAGGAAATCTAATCTATAATTTCTTAATAATAGGCGCGGAGTGAGCCCGGGGTGGCGCCGGAGCGGAAAATGAGCTCCACCTCGCGTCACACTCGACTGGCGACCTACCACCGCCGGTGACTACCTATAATGCGCACTGCACTCAGCATTTTTAACAAGAACTAGATTCCTTTTGCCAAACTGTGTGACAATACACTTTAATCTAATCAATTATTTCGTATTATTATTTCAAGACTATTTCAATAGCGATTTCGCACTGGTTCGCAGTGGTTAAATGATGAAGATTGAGTATAGTCTCGTGCTAAAATGACGTGACACTTCAGATAACAAGATAGTAAGAGAATTAGAGAATGAGAGAATGAAAGGTTAAAAAATAATATGAATAATCTATTCTATACATATAATAAAATCGTAGAAAAGTGCTGTCTGTACATTGAAAATAAAAATAAAAAAAATAGCAGGGGTTATTGTTATGTCGATGTCGAACCCAAAAATGTAATTAACTTTTTTTTGTCTGTTTGTCTGTTTGTCTGTTTGTCTGTTTGTCTGTTTGTCTGTTTGTCTGTTCGTCTGTGCGCGCTAATCTCAGAAACGGCTGATCCGAGTTGGATGCGGTTTTCACGAATATATTGTGGGATGCTTAAATTTACATTTAGTGTTTGTTTCATGTCAATCGGTTCATAAATAAAAAAGTTATGTCAAATTAAAGAATCACGTCGAACATTCTATGCTTATACCATTAATCTCCGCAACTATTTGACGGATTTGGTTGAAATTTGGTACAGATATAGTTTAGAACCTTAGAAAGGACATAGATATATTTTTATTTCAAAAATCAAAAAATAAAATAAAAATAAAATAAAATAAAATATTTAATAAAATAAAAATAAAAATAAAAATAAAAATAAAATAAAATAAAAATAAAATAAAAATAAATAAAAATAAAATAAAAATAAAATAA
This sequence comes from Spodoptera frugiperda, assembly GCF_023101765.2. Taxonomy (NCBI): domain Eukaryota; kingdom Metazoa; phylum Arthropoda; class Insecta; order Lepidoptera; family Noctuidae; genus Spodoptera; species Spodoptera frugiperda. The sequence continues at coordinate 213,206 of NC_064219.1, read as the reverse complement.
AAATAAAATAAAAATAAAATAAAATAAAAATAAAAATAAAATAAAAATAAAATAAAAATAAAATAAAAATAAAATAAAAATAAAATAAAAATAAAATAAAAATAAAATAAAAATAAAATAAAAATAAAATAAAAATAAAATAAAAATAAAATAAAAATAAAATAAAAATAAAATAAAAATAAAATAAAAATAAAATAAAATAAAATAAAAAATAAATTTATTCCGGACATACAGCGCCATCTATTGTTCAATTTCGTACTTATAGTACGGAATTGAACAATGTCGGGCTGTTCCTATACTCCGTAGATAGATGGCGTTGATCGCGCAATGGTGTAATTACAATTGTTCAGTTCATGTTATTGTTTTAATTCATTGGAAATTTGTTTTTACAAAATAGTAAAAAGCAATGAAAAATATAACATAATACAACTTTTAGTACAAAGAAAACGCTCTAACGGAGTATAGATAATTCTATGTCGATCGTTACACGACTTCGGTTCATGTTATTGTTTTAATTCATCGAAAAAAGTTAACAAATAGTAAAAAGGTATGAAAAAAATTATATCAATATAATTAAACTTTTAGTACAAAGAAAATGCCCGAACGGAGTATAAATAAATAATCCAAGTTGTCTTTATCCTCGATAGATGGCGTTGGGATCGAAATAGATTGCGCTATGGTTTTGTTACAATTATTTGGTTGGGTATCGGCCGAGCGCTTCGGTACTATTGTAGAAAATGTGTATTATCAGTCGTATGATTATTTGTCTGTAGTGGTCCTGCTGTTTCGTATATTCTAAATTGGTTTCGTTGTATTTGTCAATTAATAAGTTTATTTGTTGGGTTTCTCCTGGTTTTCTGGTTAAACTTTTTAACGTAGGTTTAGTTTGATATCGATTATTAGTAGTTACTGTAGTTAGTTTTTTTAATAAAATTGTAAGTCTAATTTATAAATTAATTAGATTAGATTTAAGTCGTTTCTTTTAAATTATTTAGTTTAAGCTTGGTTATTATAGCATAAAGGATAGTTTCTAATATAATTTATTTTTTAATTGTTATAAATTCGTAATTCGTAGCTTTCTTTAGTTTTAAGTTAGTTTTCATCTTAAGTTCGGAAAGATTATAATATTTCTTTAGTTAAAGTCCGTTTTTAAACTATTTTTTCAATGCCCTAAGTGAGTATACATCTATTAAAATCAAACGCAGAGCTCATTATGTTGATTTTTGAAGAGTTCCCTGGAATATCTTCCACATCTCATTTTTGAAAAGATCCCGCGAGATCGGGAACTCATCATCATCATCATCATCATCAGCCTATAGCTATGGGAACTATGTGGTTAAAACCAAAAATTTGCCGGAAGTCACTATTCCACGCGAACGAAGTCGCGGGCAAATATTTCATATTATAAATGCGAAAGTAACTCTCTGTCTTTCTGTTACGCTTACGCCGCGCCGTTACTTCTAAACCAGTAAACCGAACATTTTGATGAAATTTGGTACAGAGATAAAATAGAAGAACAACTTTTATTGCAAAAAAATAGGGGCGAGTGGGTAAAAATAGGATAAATGAATGATCATATGGAAATTCGTCATTTTTAAAGTTGTAACAAAGGGGAGAGTGGGTAAAAATAGGGGATGAATGGTCATATGGAAATTCGTCAGTTTTAAAGACGTAACAGCGAAACTTTGTATTTAGATACTTAATTGGGAACGAAAGAACATAGGCTACTTTTTATATAGCAAATAAAAAGGGTAGAAGGCGTTTTAATTTTGACCACCAACCACTAACACAACCACGCGGACGAAGTCGCGGGCAAAAGCTAGTGAGGAATAAATTTACAATTGTTCCATACGAAAAACTGACAAATATTAATTTTATTCTATTATACAGAGAATAATGATCTGCTCGCGTGAAGTCACGGGTAGAAGCTAATATTCAATAAGGTTCTTGTCATTGGTGTACTAATTGCAACAACAAGGTATGATAACATATCAACCCATGAGTCTGACTCGCAGTTAGCAACTCCACATCACCCGATCCCACTGAAGTATAAGACTGAAGTAACTGGAATTAATAATCCCTGGCAGTAACTTTTCACACATAAGCTGGCAATGTTAGAAGCTTTCATTAGAATTCCAACCGTAATACGTAACCAGTCCTTTTGATACAGACCACCGACCAAAAACCACTCCCTTCGCCTTTCTAAGTTAATTTAAAACGAGCACAAAATATGATATGACGACAATATGTTCCCAAAGAAATGAGATTTAGTCTCAGAGAGGCCTTTAATAAAATTACAGCAACATTACACTGAATAAGTACCTCATGTTACATAGACGATTTAACAGAAAATAAAAAGTAAAGAATTTTATTCGTAGAACATTCGTGAGTTATTGAATGAAATATTAATTTGTACATCAAAGCAATACGTTCGACAAAAAGTCTGTGATATCAAATAAATTGTCATTATTTATTATGTACGGCGTCGTATAAATTATAATAAGTATTCATTTAAGTATTGATTAGTAATATTATAAATTTGTAAAAATATATTTCATTGCAGAGACAGGCTTGTATTTCAATGATTTAGAACTATTTGTCTCATGTCAAATGAAATGTATTGCTCTAATATTATCAAACATGTATACAAAGTAAATATATTTATATTCCATATTTATTATTTGTAATGTATCTCTTACTACCATATAATATGACATAAATTATTTTGTTTTGGATAAAATACTGGCTCCGTTGCTCAAATTAACTAAAACGACTGGATTTTATCAACGTTTTTATTGCGCATTATTTTATAAAAAGATTTAGATGTTTCGCTAAGCTGTTTATATTATTTTCGTGTTATATAAATAACAAGTTTACTTACCATATGTCTTCTATGATATCTAAGATACAGTATTTTATTGATTATTGAGTTTCTTGCTCGTTCTTCTCCATTCGATACAGACAGACGGACAAGTCATTTTGATGTTTAAAAGTGCCATAATAAGGATTAATTAAAATAAAAGCTTTGACTTATTACTTGATCTTATGACATGAAACATAATATGAGGACTGAGACATCATGATTATGTTCGAGCCCTTCTTCCGTCAGACATTAGACTAAACCCCTCTCGAATCTGAAGCAATCACGTTTGAGGCGGCTAGATAAACAACTCAGTGGAATGTAATAAGGCTATTTCTTTGTAAAACTTTGTTTTTGAGTCGGTAACAAGCGACTCTTTACAACTTCCTATCAGGTTCTCTGGGCATTAAAACTTTTTTTGAATTATAAGTAAGTAAAGAAGACCTTCTGTCCTTGTGGAAAATTTGAATCGAGCGACGCTTCAGCGGCAGCGGCTTATCAGCACTGGATTTGTATAGGAATACCCGTCAGTCTAACAGATTTTTATATTTTTAAATGAAAGATATTCATAAATAGATCGTATGACTTAAACGTAACTTACAAACAATAACAAACTAACTACAAATTATTAAAACCAATCCATAATCAAATTACAGTAAGAGATTGAAAAACTAGCCACAAGAACAATAGCAGTACAGACAAGGCTACGATGCCAGCAGTCCGATCAGATAGCAGCGCGCGGTATCACAGTGCTCTCAGTGGCACCGCACATGTCGCCAGATGGGCCATTTGAATTCATAATGGCGGACGTTGCCAATCCGACAGATTACAGGCTACAATAACACGGGGCTCGGGACAGATCCCACGATACCAGTCGGTACTCGTCCGCCGCTGGAAGTGCCTTCTCATTGTCGACCGAATTTACAGATTCGGGGAAAGTTGCCCTTTTAAACCTCAACTCCACCCAATAAAATGTACAATTCTAGTGTCATCGAGCAGATAAAGGCCTTGTTTTGTCAGCTATAAGGATGGTTTTCGTATTCGTGCTTTCGCTTAAGTTATGGTATGGCTGAGTGAGACTGAGACTTCTCGGAATGAAACTAATGAACTTGTAGTTCCTAAATTGTATACGACAAATAATGATTACGTTTCGTTTTCTTGTTTAGCGTTGAGTTACTTCAAAATTCGTGTTAAATTACAGAAGAAAACAGAGGGGTCTATCTAATACAAAGGTAACCAATATTCTAGGAATATTGGTTCAGCATTACCTCTTTGAAGTTTAATGATATTTTTCAATCATCAGTCTAGTTTCCTTGGAACTGTCTGTGACAAGTTTTAGTATAGAACAATGGTTTTATTATCTCTATTATAATAAACTATCAATGTATGAGCAAAGGGGATATTACACGTTTAATATTAATTTGCATGCAAGTACACACTTTATGCAATCACATTTTATTTTAATTGCATCGTTGGCGTCCGGTCCGCGGTCGGGAACGCTGAGCAAAAGACAATAATTAACAAAACAAGTGACGAAATAAATTGGCAACGATTACTTGTTTAAATTGAATCCTTTAATGTATTTACAGATGAAAAACTGTATTTTTCTTTCCTCTTTACCTCGTTATCTAAAGAGGAAAAGTTCCCCAAACCCCCCAAACGGGTAGGAACGTAGCCCCGACCACGGACCACCAATACCTGCTTTAAATTTCACCACAGCGACCCCCAGAACTTGGAATACCATCGGGATCCAAGTTGATCGTAACCAAGGCGAACTTTAACAGACTGCCTTCGAATTCATGCGCCATGTGGGTCGACCACTTTGGCTTTGTTCGTACTTACTGCTACTTAGTCGATCGTAAAGGATATCGAATTAAATGTATTATGTTCTGAGCTAGCTTTGTGACTCTGGTTTTACTTGCTCTCAATTAATATGGAATTGGAATAAAATACGGTATTTATAACGCTTACCTACTTACTTGAATATATGTTTTATTACTGCCTCGTTAGTCGATTGGTTGCAAGTGTGACTGCCGGACAACGGGTCTGGGGTTCGATTGTTTTATTGGAATGTAGTACATTACAACTAAACACTAATTTCCACAGTAAGTAAAACAAGAAAGTATATACTCTGTTTTATTTTTTGCCATCCAGAAGTAAAATAAAATTAAAAACATAAAATTGATACGTTTACAAAACCTAAACAGGCTTCTTACTACGAAAGACCGACGCGACGTTACCACAGGTGAACAACAAGCTGTCACTCCATTACAACTCCATATTTGTACCTCCTCACAATGGGCCGAACATTATTAATGTATCCTCGATATCCCTTTGTATGAGGAGAAGGTGACTCTCACCTGGCGCACTACGGCATCAATGCGTGGGTGGTGAATGGCTGAATGGCCGCAGGTGACAAAGTGCTGGCCACTCCGCCATTACTCCGCATTGTCCATGTGTCCTTACCCCTGACCTTCCAAATTGAAATGTTAGATTATAGATCGTGTTCAAGCTTTTATGGAACGCATTAGTGCTGTGTTGTTGTACTTATATATATGTTTAGATTATGGAGGGTAATTCTAGTTGTAAGAAAGTATTTTAAGTGGCATTGTGATTAAAAAGGAGTTCACTGACAATAATAGATTACTTAATCTTAAAAATTTAATGTAAGTATAATTTTATGGATTTACAATGCACTATAATTTAAAATAAATTAAGTTAGTCTTTTAGAATTTTAAAATTAGGTTTTATCGTTATAAAGGTTTAGAACCAAGCATTCTTAACAGTCTTATTTAAAGAATAAAATAAAAACAAACCAGAAAATAACACGTTTCATTCCACTAAACTACAAAATAAGTATTCGTGTAACAGTTTCATAGTTAAAACAATTAGAGATAACGCAAAAATATAAGCAGATAGTCATAACGGGGCCAAGTTAACTGCGATGTTTAATCCTTGACACATCTGGACACAATGGCCGCGCGACACTCCCGCGCGATAAGGGCGGGCGGTCGCATTGTGTCGCCTTGTCTCCTCGTCGCACCACGTCGCGCGCCCGACGCTCGATGCTCGCACGCGTACTGCGCTGTCAACCGCATTGTCCCGATGCAACTCCACATTCTTTTGTTGCGCTGTCGCTTACCTATCGCTAAACCTACAAATCAATTTAAGACTTATCCGCACACACATACAGTTGCTATTAGAATGATAGGTCCAGGCATGGCAGTTTCTCGATAGAAAAATAAAGGCAAAATGAAACAATGATTGTTATTTCGCAGCCTACGCTCGCTGGAGCCAAGCAATGCATCATGATGGGCCCGAGGACGCTGTAAACGAACCGTATTGTTCGCGGTTCACATTTAACTGCGACAAAGTTAGTTAATTGGCGGCTGAACGGTTTTCCGGAACTGTGATTTATTGAATCAATGTTGCAAATTATATTTCTCAGTATCGAGTTACCTGTTATACTGTTACTGTCGCTGCTAATTGAAACTTTAACTCTACAGTTTGTGACAAGTTTATTTCAATGAGTGTATGTGTAGCCTTTCATAACGATTTCATAGTTATACCTAAACTAGTTAGACTACTAAATAATTATAATTTGCTAATCAATGAACGATATTGTGACTTCTGAAAATAATTAGACTGGTATATATTTTGTTTTATTCACAAAGACACTTAGATAATTCTAATTAAAGTATAGGAATTGTCACGCGATATTTCAAACACAAATATCATCATGTTTTTGATTTCTTAAAATAGCTAAACAAAGTATCCTATTTTAATTAATGTAATTGTTACTATTCTTATTTGAATGGAACTACGGGTCGATTTCAATCGATTAGACTAGACAGCAACGCAGGAAAAGTTACGGAAGCTTCCAGACTTATAATAATCCTTCCATGCCGGTTTCGGCTACGGCGACCGTTTCTGGACTACTGGCGTCTATCATGGGCTCTCATGTGGCTGGCAAATCCATCTTTGTTTACAAATGTGACTTACAGACTTACACATCTACTGAACAGAATCGAAACTAACTCATAGGCATCAATTAGACAAACAACATAAATAACTACAGTCGATGTACAGGATACAAACATTTTAATTTTGACCTGGAAACAAAATAGAAGACTATTATATTACCATTTTGTATTATGGATCCTGGCGGAGCTTAAAACTAATCGACGAACCGTATCGAACAGTTCTTTACATAAGACAAGTAAGCATAATACATAATTAACAATTATGACAATTAAAAGTTTCCAAACACAATTATTAAACTTAATCTTTCCCAAATACAGTATTATTGAATAGAGAAGCAAGGCGTAGAATAGAGAAGTTATAGAAACAATCGGTCCCTTACAACGTAATTAACTAATTGTATTCGACCCATCTCGGTGTAGGATCGGGTCAGCTCCGCACTGGACAATGAAATCAAATTGAAACGTTTACCGATAAACCGGCGGGCCGCCTCCTGCTATCCTTTTAACTTTGGGTTGGACCCAAATTATAGGTCAAAGTGAATTATATTGTTCCCTATTGTCAAATTATAGTTGCTAAAAGATTTTTTTCTTGTGTTTGTAAGTTGTATGTGTTCTTTGAAAGTTGGTTTATCGTGTGGGTGGTTAGTAAGTAGTTTAGATACCGGGCATGTGGAGTTTAATTGAAATGTAGTTGATTAATGTTTTGTGCCGTCATAGTTTACAATTTAGGTGAAAGTACAACACAGAGAATTTAGTTTGTTTCAAGGTGCTTTTCCACCAGAGATGTGCTATGCTACAATGCTGTGGATACGTTTGGCTTCCACCAATCAAATTTATTGGTACACATAGCTTGACACTGGTGGAAATGGACACAGCTAAGCTATGTTTTTTTTTACATGGAAAGATGCATGCTATGGATGCATGTTATAGATGTGTGTTAGGGATGTTGGCTATGGACTGCATCCCTACTATCGGTACATCGCATAATCGAGTTGCGTATCTTCCTCGCACAACTACATAGCTAAGTATCAATAGAAACAGTCACATAGTTACCTACAATCTACCCTGCAATATTATGTTAGTTAACAAATGTGAGAGGTTTGTTACTAAGTAATTAATGTACACGTGAATCATTTAGAAATCCTATCACCATTCGCATTTACTACATACATTCTAACATAATAATATTTTCTACAATATTTTGTTCATCTTCACAAAATTTCGTGGAAACCGTCAACCGCACGGGTGGCCATTTAGACCCGCACAATGCCCGGCTGCCAGTAACACCTCCGAGCACAAGCCGTACGTTACTAACTTTCTCGGTCCAATAGACCCGGACCTGACCTCGCCGTAATCTACTACTTCTGCTAAAAATATATTTCAATTAAATGTTTATTAAGCTATGTGTGTGTGTGTGTGTGAATCTCCTATGTAATTGTTATGATAAACCATACAATAAAAAAAGTAGTAAAGGTGCTTTCCATGATCCGTAACTTGTATAACTTTTTTAGAGATTTTAAAAATCAATACTCGGCTAGGTAAATGTTGGTAAAATTAAATGTTTCATCATTTCACATCACACATCAATAGCCTAGGTATAAATAACCACTGCTGACCAAAGACTTCTTCTCCCACGGCGAAGGTTTGAGCATTAATCACTACGTCGCTCAATGTGGGTTGGCAATTTCAAACTTATAATCAGATATTATAGGCCCCGTTTGTCAGTGGTGTCTAAAATATATAATCAAAATATATAATAAAAAAAAATACATATAACTCAGAAAACGTTAAAGTGGGTGTCTTAAACTTCATTTCAGCTCAACATAATCTATATATTTTTTTTGTGTTTGTTTCTGAAGTTTTTATAGAAAGAGGTGGCTGATCCTCTATGATGTGGGATTACAAACGTAACTAGAGACTACTGTAAGTACGCTACGAGTTGTAGAGGATTACCAAGATGATGTTTTATTAAGGCTACAATAATGTTTACTAAGAACACAGTTTAAGCATATTTAGTGTACCTAGATACAGAGTTCTAAGAACTTAATTCTAAGGCTATTTATCCTTTAGTCTTGTTCTGTAAGTAATTTAAGTAATATTCAGTGATGAATGTTTTGATTAACTCTAGATGTTAATGAAGTGAATTAATAGCTTGTAGAATGTGTTTTCAGATAATTTGTAAACCTTAACATAAACAGTGAGCGAGCAAATATACAAATGTACATAGGTAAGTATATTAGACATGTATGTACATATATGTAGACTCTCTTTGATAATGTTTCACTAACACATCAAAGTCTAACTATGAGGTACATGTGCGTATTTAATTTTTCATTCAATATCTTCAAATAATATTGGGCCATTGCATTCGTCAATGTTCTCAATATAATATTAGTTATAATAATTTATCCGTTTATAATTTCGGTCCTTGAGCAAAAATGCTTTATAACATAGCTTTGACTTCAAGACAGAATTGAACCCACAAACAATGGTCTTGGCCAATTACAATATAACCCTGAAGATCCTTGTTTAACGCGAGTGAGCGCTAAAACACAATTTCCAGAAATTTCCGCGGGAATACAAATATTCTGGTGTTCCCCGCAAGCGAAGTAACGGCCGCCCTGCTTGTAGTATTGTGAATTAATGTAAAACGGTTGGAGCCCTTGCTGCTCGCTTGTTCTTTTCTATTAAATCATTCGTAAATATAGAGAACACTCGCTTCAGCTCAAAGACTCCATCGTACCTCAGAAAGCACTGTGAACAAACATCTCATTGGAAAATATCTATTGCAGTACATCTACTGTGAACAAAGAGAAAGAAGCCAAACAAATATGTGAGGTCCCTAGTACGAGTAGTTCCGTCAACTTGAAATATCATTACACTACCTGAAGTATCAGTTATCATAAATGTAAACAATTATCTAACCTAAGATACAGAATCTGACTGCATGGTTGGCTCCCCTGAGACGTGTAGCGGGTTCGATTCCCGCACGGAGGAACTCTTTATGTGATCTACAAATGGTTCTTTCGGGTCTGGGTGTCATATGTATGTTTGTTAACGCACCCACGACACAGGAGAAAATCCTATTGAGGGCCAACGTTTAAAAAAAAGAATAACATTAATTATTATTTACTTAAACTCCATAAAACATAAAAGCTCCTTACGTTTCTAGCAGATAAAGAGGATCGAATGCAAACATGAAAAATCTCAAGAGAATAGTGAAGCGAATATTTTAATCTATCAGAGAAGTCGTCGGCGGTATCGGCGGTAGTGGTAATATGTCAGCTGTATACATAGTAATATGAAATAGTGTTCACAAGTGTAATGCGAATGCATGCGATTACCGTCCGTGGCTGATGGGACCCGAGTGGGGGCGAGTGGGGGCGAGTGGCGCAGACTCGATTTACATTGATGAAGCGCACGCTTTGACCGTGCGTGCTGCTCTAGTGGGCCAATCGACACATCCGTCACTGTGCGGAATATTTTAAATATTGCCTTCGATACATAAGTAAGACGAGCTCTTTGGAGAAAGGTGAAATGAAAAGTAAAACAGAAGTCTTGCTATTATAAGCTGCCATCTTCTTGTGTTTTATTGATGATGGTGTTTATTCTGTTGACGTGCCTTAATGTTAAAACATAGTATAAATAAAAAATTAAGATTTCGATGAAAAAATTAGCATTATGAACGAGGATTACAAATTATCTAATTATTTTTTGTTGCTATTCGTCATTAGGTATTCAGTTACTTAACGTCTTTCTTCAATTTGCGTCTAACTACTACCTATTCTGTCTTCACTCAATGTTGTTATTATTGAATCCAAAATCAATTTACGAATATAAACGACAAATCCAAAAACAAAATACATTTTTCTGTATTTCTTGCTGTACCTGAGATAAATCTCGGAAAATCGTATGTCACATGTATTATAAGAAGAAAATGATAGCATAAGATACGGTGTAAACAAATACTCGGTCGTACGACACATGTCGCCACTATATCCCGCTGGAAAGTATCGTAACACCTAACATATTCATAGTGCGTGGCAACCCTAGCGAGACAATAACATACGGTGTCACTACTGTTGGAAATCCTGTCTTACTTTTGTCTGATAAGGTTGAATTTTGTACGGTGGCCAATAGTCCTGATATTGAATATCGAAGGTGAACCCGCCAATATTTCGTGATTTATCAGAACGTATTTGCGGCACTGACGCTTGTCACTCGGATGGAAAATAATACAATGTAGTACATGCAGGTAGAGGCAGAGTGCTACGTATTGGATAGCAATCTCTGTAGTATATACAGCTACTAGAACCGTCTCTCTATACTTGTACCACTCCGACTGTGCACAGGTGCAGTACAAAATTGCAGAAACAATGTTATTCGTCGAAGGGATCACTTCTCCTGTCTCAAAGATAGAACATGTAAATCTCCGCCTGGAAAGCAACAGTCACGAATTCAAACTCCATACAGCTGGATAGAATTTCGAAATCTAAAACATAAACAATGCTTAATCCTATGATGAAAAGTGAGACTTCATGAATAGAACTCGACCAATGAGTCCACAATAGTAATGTAGGTGGTAAATGCACAAAACGCCAAAACGTGTCGTCCCGCCGGCACCCGGCACACGAGCCGTAATGGCGGGCCTCACTTAGCACAAACACGTTAGAACACAAACTGGCGCCGCCCGTGCCTACATTATGCATGTAAGTCATAACTAAATCACCGGCTAAACGGATGGCGACCAACTTCGTCGCAAGGAAGCTTACGTAGGTATAACTTGTAGTGGACAGGCCCGAGGGATGAGGATGAAATATTACCTCTCTTTGTAACACAATCGCCTCTTACACTCAATAATTTCGGGACGATCGATGGGGAAAGTGGCTCTGTGATTTGGGAATCAACGAATGCTCGAATAGTTTGCTTTGTCTGGTACGAGAGTCGGCGAGACCGAGCTATTGAGGACGATTTATCCATACATATGTATGTGTGCCGTGTCCTCGCACGGCATCTAATGGCAAATTTCTGGATATAAACTGTATCTAACGCTTCTTTAACACGAGTATTGTAAGCTAGAACTGTGACAACATAAAGAACATCATGCGACTGGATCCAGCTGTTCCCAGTGTCCTATTGAATAACGTTATTTATTTACACGGCACCAGAAACTAATTACAAACTATCAGTAGCGTGTGTTAATGTAAACTTGTACTGAAACTTCAATTTGAAAGTGATGTGAGCGAAATTGTAAAACCAATTTAGTGATACGTACACATTGTTGGGTATTTCGATTCGTTTATTGGACGAACTAGTGCTCACAACCAACATGGCGGAGTTGATGAAATTCTAGCGCTAATCGTCACCTCACCGTGACACATCGCACTTTATTCCAGTTTTCCTTTCTAGAAATTAAAAATGGAGCGCGATATTCAGTTTAAAATGACGTATTTTATACTGTACTTTTGTCTGATATATTTTTTGAATTTTTAACGACGTTTTATTTTCATAGTGAATTATCAACAAACACTCTAAATGCCATAGTAGCAAGATATAAATCATAGTAAAACAAAAATAATCTTAATTACTCATTTATAAGATTCCTGAATTGGACATACCGTGGATACTTTAATGGTCATAATGAAGACACATCAAATAAGTAGATATTGACTAGGGATTGCAATCCGGTATGATTTTCAATCCGGCCGGAATTCACCGGATTGATGCTAATCCGGCCGGATCCGTCCGGATCCGGCCGGATTTTAAAGTTACTTAGGGCCTAGTATTTAGTGGTTTATAGTTTTGATAATAATGTACAAAAAGAAAATAAAATACGTATTTATGGAAAATAAAATCACTTTTAATTATATTTTTTGGTATTAATTGTAATTTTTGTACTATTTGTACTAAATCAAATTATGAAACTATTTTTAATAATAAAGTAATCAGTCTGACTCTCACTTATTGCTGTACCTATTTATGTAAGTATCTGAAAGTACTTAAGTAATAATAATACTATTAAACTCTCATTAATAATCTACACAGTTATATAACAAAACAGTCTGTTAAATTTGTACTTATAAAATCAACAACTTCAGTTCATAATCCTAAGAAACAAAACAAGAAGCATTTATTTTCTGCAATGCAAAATTCAAATTAAAATTATTTCTGTGCCTGAAAAAACGATCTAAGAAAACAAATAGTGTTTATTGTACTGTCTCTTAGTCTGCTTCTGATGGCACTACTAATATAACCTGCGGCAGAAAAGGTCATTTCTGCCTCAACACTGGTTTGCCTAATCGCCATCAAGTAACTGTAGATCAGCGAAATGTGTTTTCCATTTTACTCCTTCTACTTCATACACAGTCATTTCTTTTTTAAGTAATTTCTCATATTAATCTGTTTCTGTTTTAGCATTAACTTTCCCTCTATACCCTAGATACATAAACATTTCCGTTCTGAATTTAACAAAAAAAAAGCAGGTAAATATTCTGACTGAACAAGTAATAAGTTAATAATACACGACTACACAATCGCATTGTGAACTTATATTGAGCTCAGAATTTTATTTCTCTTTCGGTTAGGTATTGAAATCGTGTATTTTTTGCTTTACCGGATCCGCCACCGGATCCGGCGCCGACTCACCGGATCCGGTAGGTCCAAAAACACGCCGGATCCGCCGGTTTACCGGATCCGCCGGACCGGATTGCAATCCCTAATATTGACAATGTAAACGGGATAAAGTCCATATTTTGATTCGCAGTCGTTTCATGCAACAGCTTACTGTAGCAAACAAAATTAAAGACGTAAGCGGGCACACGCGGGGCGCACACCGTGAAGTGTGAACAAGCGACGTACCACTCGAGTGAGAGTTTGTGTGAGTTTACATTGGAACACTGGGTCACGAGTTCAAGCTAGATTATACCTTCTCTCTTTCTGGTCGTTCCTTCATATCTGAAGATCGTGGTCAGCATCAGGATTGCATCTGGAGTGGATGATCTGCTTCCAGTGGTTTCCGTCCAGCGCGTCTCTTACAACCATGTCCAATTTTGAATTATAACCAAAATTTTAGAAACAAGCTTTTATGCAGCTTAGACTTTTTGGTCATGCAAATTAAAGCTTTTGATCTGTGGAACACTAAACTTCATATTTAGGGTAATGATTGAAACCCAATAAATAAAAACGTGTTTGCCTCATAAAATAGTTAGTCCCTAATTCATACAAAAAAAACTTCATATACTAACAACAGTTGTCTATTTCGTCACTCACTAACTGTCCCAGTGTACACCCAGCCTTACCCATCGTCGCTGGCTCCTATAATGTAATGTTTACGATGTAGGCAGAGAGCGGCGCGTGGCACCGCGGCGCATATGTGGCTATCATTCCGCAAATATCAAATGGGTGCCATAAAAAGATTCCGCCGTAACCCTTCCCGAGGGTCGCGACCACTTTACAACTGATTTACGTAATGGCGGCTCTTGAATGAATAAACTTATCACGATCGCACATTCTTTTGTTTTTGTCATAACAGTACCGACTTTGTAGACTTGTCAAATAAATATTTAAGCATGGTTTGTTGAATACAACTGTGTTTCTTATGGCATAGTAAAACCGAAAAACTAGTAGACGTATCACCTGATGGTAAGCAAACGGCATCACCCATTAACGGTCGTAACTCTAGAACAAATGCGTTGCTGACCTTTTGGGGATAAGGAAATTGTGGATTTAGGAATTGGGGATTGGACTTGAGGAAGAAGATTGGAACAAAAAATACCTTTATCATCATCATCAGTCCATTTTCGTCCATTGCCTTATATTTTCTTTGATATGGTTAGGTAGATTACTGTTGATATCAAAAGACATAACTGACTTATAAAAATATATTATTTTCCATTTACTTCATTAAATTCGTCTGATTTCTATAAAATGTTTGTTTACTTTATGATCTCATTCCATTTTCGTTTGATCGACTGAGTATCTATAAATACGACGCAGTAGATCAATAAAGTGTCAAATAGAAGACAAACCAGTAAAATAAACCAATAAAACAAATCTCATTTTGTTTGAAATATCATTTACTTGATGTAACTTTAAAGTTGGCCGAGAACACGACCTTTAAACAATGTTATACGAGTATCATGAACACACACACATACACACACTCACACATATAGCTGTAACTTGTTACAGAAGTATAAGAAAACACTCGATGATTTCCTTACAGGATCTCTTAAACAAAGTTATAATAAATACAGTAAAAATACCCGCCATACAGCCGAGGATCCCAACGACTTCCCTCTCCACGAGGCAAGGCGAAAACTTTCACCTCATTATATAGGCATTCGCTTTCTTTAAGAAAAACGAACGAATTATACAAATTGAATTAGTTTTCCTACATTATTTGGTGTAAAGATACTGAATTACCTTGTCAATATAAGTTTAAGATTGTGTTGACAAAGTACGCGTTAGGAAACGATATTTAGTAATCGTAATTTGATATAACTTCGCAATTACTCTGACTTTCAATATCAGATGATGCATGCTCCATCTTCAGATGAACTACTACTTTTTTTCACCAATACACGTTAAAGGTTAGTCATACGCCGCGCAAAATGCCAGACCCTGAGCAATTTTCAAAAAATGGTAAAAACGCTAAAAAATTTTAAACGAACCCGAGACCTCTTGTTCAGTTATCACACTTGCAGAAACTGTACCCACCAATGAGACAGTTATAAGTAAGTAACCCTTCTTTTCGTGTACTAAGTCACAATTTTTTGACATCCACAAGATATAAAACATCTATATAGATTTGCAACACAATACCCTCACAGCTGTCCGCAACACTAGCAACTACATTAGAAACTACATCGAACCAAGTATCGCAAGTGTTCCCCCTGTACACTTCCATTGTCCTCTCACTCCACTTGTCTCACTGCTTCGACTGCACACTGCGGTGTGACAGCTCGCGACATCACTTCGGTTTGTCATGATAGAAACGATGTATCAATAGATGGTAGTCACATAACGTGGTTGTCCTTTGAAAAGTCCTTCAAGCAATAATGATGTAATTAAGGATTTAAAATTACAAAGTTCTCTTCATAACATAAAAAGACTTTAACAATACTATGATAATAAATGAACTACTGAAGGAACAACAATGCAGTTTTCCAAGAATATTCTATTGATGTTAGAATATTGTGTGAAAGTGACAGAGACAATGGCTACTAGCAGTGTCTGGCTAATTAAACGTACAGAGGTCGCAACGAACTTGTAAATGCAATTAATTCTAAAATCCATTGTATTGAATTGCTACAGGCCGAAGATTTAGGACTTATCCATTAGGATCATAGAATATTAATTTGTTTGCGCCAGGCTATTGTTTAGTGTTAATTAAGTTATGTCTGGACTGACCTGGCACTGGCGCCGCGCCAGACATCGGTGTCAGCGTGTTATTAGGTCATTTGATGAACATTTTCAACATGATTAGCTTTACATTGAGCCCTGAGAGCTCATTATGCAGCATAACTTGCAGCCCGGTCTCTGCAAGTCTTCTGTTTCATTACAAAGTATGTAGCAAGAAGTGACTAAGAATGTTTCGTCTATATATTATGTATCGCAGCTTGTATAAAAGTATTTCATCTATTTCTAAGCAAAAGTAATTAAAGCCATGGCCGCATCTCTGTTAAGATCTAAATACAAAATCACATCTCGTTCGTCTCCACACGCTGCTGGAGGTAGTGCAGCTTTGACAAACGATCATTAGATGCAGCCAGGCGACGTCATTAGCCAGACACTCGACACTACCCCCTCCCCCCTCTTCACCCCTGCTTCACCCCTTAGCGTCATTATAAAATATCCCACACGCCGACGCGTTATAACAAATGCGGAAAAACTACGTCCTCATTGAAATATGAGGTTAAACTTATTTATGTGCGGTCGTTTCTGTATGCACGCCGCGATAAATAAAAATATTTTGTATGCGTTTTTATGCTTCTCATTTTTATTATACTACTGCTTCCTTGAATGAGAAATATGAGAAACTTATTGAATATGACGTGCTTTATGATAGTCTACATCTATTTGAAATGGCAATATAAACTACTGCGTCATAATCAGTTAACGAACTTCACTGAAAAATAAACGAGTATATAAAGCAGGATGGCTAACAATCCGAAAGTTACATTTAAGCGAATTAACACTGCAGTAATTCAGAAAATTAAATATAATTTTGTAAAACAATTCTCACTCGTAGACGTTGTCTACGACAGGCGTAGCGGGCGTAGCGGGCGCTACGAGTTTTCGTAGCATTTGCTACGATTTAATTAATGCATTTCCAGAAAACGGGTTAAAAGCTTTGCTTTACACACAGTGAGCTCAGTCTTGTTATGTTAGTTTGTGTTATGTAAAACGTGTTATATACAAAGTGCACAATGTTAATACTGGCTGCGAGCGGAGCTTGTTGTCTTGCAATATTCCTGGAAGAATTTATGAGAAATTATTCTTATCATTTTTATTGCAGCGTAAAACTCGATCTAACCTATACAAAGTAGTATCTAATCATAAATACAAATTGCACAAAAATAAATATATTGGTAAACAAATGGATAACATCTACAAAGATAATAAAGATGTGAATATAATATGCAAGCTACATAGTATCGTACACAAAGCTACAGCCTCGCGTAATATAACCAGCATAATGTAGCAATTACACCGGTTAGTTATACTACGACATTACAATCGACGCGACGCTTTGATACTCGCAACTCGCCACTATTTGCAATCCAATCGCGTTGTAATATTTAATTAACAAGCTTTGTTTGTCCCCATTGTGATCCGATCCTTACACAACGCTCGGTACCAAGTTCACACAATGCCGGTATTGGGCATGCCGCCTTTTGTCCTATTACCGTGCTACACAACTATTGGGAATTGAAAAATACCGTCGTTTTTTGGAAATATGAAGTGCACCGTCTGTCTAGTTCGTAGCTTTGAAGATAATTATTCAGTGGATTGTGGAATTACTCGAGTAGTGTACAACAGTGGATTTCCCTGTCTGAAGAACCGTCGGCAGCTAATTAAGTCATTGTTGTCCGTGTCGGGAATATTGTGTAATTTTGTTAGACGTCGCAGCGAATGGACGACTTATTAGAGGTCTGTTGTCTCGGTGGCTTAATGGATGGCCTGCTTTATCTCGGGACTTGTGTGTTATAGTTTCTAGCTCATGTTACTTATAATTATGATGATCAATAGAACAAGTAGGATCAGGCGGCTAATGGCTGAAAATGATCTTGCCTACTGCACTAGGTATAAGGCTCAATTTACATACACACGTCCGGCCCCTTTATACACAAAAGTAATCCTAACGAGATTGTCCCTCATTAGGGTTGAAAAATATCTCGTCTGTCAGACAAAGCCAGACAAAAGCATCCCCAACTCCACATTTCAATTAAAAAACTTCCACATTTATTACAGCTGAGTACAGAAATAACAAGCTGCACAGTAAAATAAGCACAAAAGTGTCATTTACACGAGTGTATGTACCTCGGCCACAGAATCCTTTCACCTGTGTCTTACCAGTCTTACATAATTAGTGCACACGGTGACAGTGCCGGCACCCTCGCGCCCGCCCGTGTGAACACAGCCTTACAGTTGTTGTGACGTCATTTTATTCGTGAACTTATTATGTGCGGTACAAAGGTGTGCGCGGCGTGAAGGGTAGTCGAGTGGATGCGTCTGAATCGCCTCTGCTTATACACTGTGAAATATTAACACCACTTGAAGTTACTACAATCGTTGCAGTGGGTGCGAGACTACAGTTCACACACAGTCTTCATAATTATTATGTCAAAATAGTAGAATAACATTTGTTTTACTTTTATGCATTAAAAATAATATTATTGTATTAATCTAGAGTTATAACTACAGGTTCCTTATTCCGAATACATACAAAGATTCTCAAGGCGAACTTTAATCATAGGACCGTTGAATTTCTAGAAATACGTCCAATTAAGGTACGTAAACACTGTTATAATGCTGATAGACTTTAGTCAGCTTTGTGGAAATCTGTCTAAAACAGAGCCTCAAACTAAAATGGAGCTTACAGCCGCTTAACAACAATAAATAATATAAGTAATCAATATAATTGACACGATGAAAAATGACTGAGATCGCGCCAGTGGCCCTCGGCGCAGATTATAGGAAAATCTAATTACCAATTGGGCTGCCATTCGACGTTGTTATTTCAATCAATCTAAAACCAATTTATATCGAATCAAATGTTTACGACGCCGACGTCACTGAAAATTTTCTACACACACACACACACACACGGACACACACACATAGACACTGAGTCTCAAAGGCTACAGTAATTGAAAGATTTAGGGCTTTAGCTCGTACGTGTAGACTGGAGAGATGTATTACCTATGTACATATTGCAGGTACTCCACATACTTTATGTATAACATAACTTGGAATCTTGTCTGATCGTAACGGCTCTAAGGTTAGAGAGCTGTCTCCTCAAATATGAGGAGAACAAGTACCAATAAAGCAAGTTACTCGTACAATACGGACTTGGTAAGGAAGATACATAGGTAAAGAAGATATATAGTAAAAGTAAACCTCGACTACATATTACTTTAAATAAATACAAGTGCGATTACTGGACAAGGGGTCTCGGGTTCAATTTCCGGGTCGAGCAAAGTGTCGCTAGACTTTTTTCGAAAATTTCGGCTCACCTCATAATATAGGACTTCAAATAAAAATGGTGAATGATGGGTGTACATTGTACAGTGCATTACGTGCCGTAATGTGCACCTCTGCCTACCCCTTCAGGGATAAAAAGCGTGACGATACTTTTTTATTCTGATAAGAAGAGAACCTTTGTCCTACAATAATTTATCTTTCCCTTTCTTTTTGAAGCCATTTCAATTCCCTACAAGTAGTACATGCATGTATAATCTAAATACGTAGTAGTGAGAGCAAGTTGCCTGCACTTATTGCTCCCTCCCTGGATGTAAGGGGGTAGGTAGAGGTAGGTGCGCCCCGGCCCGTTGCAATATTGAAAAACTTTCCTTCAATTTCATTCGTCAAATATTTTCTGAACTAGTTTCAAATGCTAGGATAGTTGAATTTGTTTTTTGTTTAAACATACAGCTACGTGATTGGAATTAGAAATTAATATTTAGTTTTATAATCTTTTTGGTTTAACTCGTGAAATAAAATCGATATATTATATTATATGTAGTGATAGATAGGTAATTTATTACTGCATTTAATTTGTTAGTATTTATTAGAATTCATTCAGTGCTGATGATGATGATGACAATTCGTATTCCTAAAAAGATATTAGTTACTAGCTTTTGCCCGCGACTTCGTTCGCGTGGAATAGTGACTTCCGGCAAATTTTTGGTTTTAACCACATAGTTCCCGATCTCGCGGGATCTCTTCAAAAATGAGATGTGGAAGATATTCCAGGGAACTCTTCAAAAATCAACATAATGAGCTCTGCGTTTGAATTTAATAGATGTATACTCACTTAGGGCGTTGAAAAAATAGTTTAAAAACGGACTTAAACTAACTTAAAACTAAAGAAAGCTACGAATTACGAATTTATAACAATTAAAAAAGAAACTATATTACAACCTATCCTCTATGCTATAATAACCAAGCTTAAACTAAATAATTTAAAAGAAACGACTTAAATCTAATCTAATTAATTTATAAATTAGACTTACAATTTTATTAAAAAAACTAACTACAGTAACTACTAATAATCGATATCAAACTAAACCTACGTTAAATAGTTTAACCAAAAAACCAGGAAAACCCAACAAATAAACTTATTAATTGACAAATACAACGAAACCAATTTAGAATATACGAAACAGCAGGACCACTACAGACAAATAATCATACGACTGATAATACACTTTTTCTACGATAGTACCGAAGCGCTCGGCCGATACCCAACCAAATGAATGTAACGAAACCATAGCGCGATCTATTTCGATCCGAAATCGAAAGACAACTTGGATTATTTATTTATACTCCGTTCGGGCATTTTCTTTGTACTAAAAGTTTAATTATATTGATATTATTTTTTTCATACCTTTTTACTATTTATTTACTTTTTTCGATGAATTAAAACAATAACATGAACCGAAGTCGTGTAACGATCGACATAGAATTATCTATACTCCGTTAGAGCATTTTCTTTGTACTAAATGTTTTATTATATTGATATTATTTTTTTCATACCTTTTTACTATTTATTTACTTTTTTTCGATGAATTAAAACAATAACATGAACCGAAGTCGTGTAACGATCGACATAGAATTATTTATAGGGAATTTATTTCTTATTTTTATTTTTTGATTTTTGAAATAAAAATATATCTATGTCCTTTCTAAGGTTCTAAACTATATCTGTACCAAATTTCAACCAAATCCGTCAAATAGTTGCGGAGATTAATGGTATAAGCATAGAATGTTCGACGTGATTCTTTAATTTGACATAACTTTTTTATTTATGAACCGATTGACATGAAACAAACACTAAATGTAAATTTAAGCATCCCACAATATATTCGTGAAAACCGCATCCAACTCGGATCAGCCGTTTCTGAGATTAGCGCGCACAGACGAACAGACAAACAGACAAACAGACAAACAGACAAACAGACAAACAGACAAAAAAAGTTAATTACATTTTTGGGTTCGACATCGACATAACAATAACCCCTGCTATTTTTTTTATTTTTATTTTCAATGTACAGACAGCACTTTTCTACGATTTTATTATATGTATAGATTATTAATGATAACATTGTTTCTAAACATAAAATACCGACAGTCATATTAAAAAAGTTTTCTGTTCAAATGTCTCTCATACTCATAATCGAACCTCAAACGTCACAACTCTCGATAGTAACTATGACCCAATCAACAACATACTCTCAAATAAAATTTAAAACATATCAATATACAGCTAAACAAGAGTAAAGCAGTCGCTCAGAACTCAACTGTGCAACAATGCGTACAAACTCGAACAGCTTAAGCTCACTTTCAGCCGCTTTCAGCTCTGTATCGTCGGTTAGCAGTGTGAACGTCTCGCTCGCTTGCAGCGCTACATTGTCAGCGGGAGACTTGATTAGAGGTAGTGCCGTACTTTGGTGTGCACTGTGCGTAACGATTGGAGGCGATACCTTCGATCCTTGTTTCAGTATTCTTTCAGCATTTTTGCTTTGTTTCGTGTTTTCGTGATTAAAACGAAGGTCTGCTAGTTAAGAGGATGCTACATCATTCAACTTTATTGATGTTAAGATTTTAGTTTTGATTTTTAGATTTTAACATAACATCAGTCACTACATATGTCTACCCCTCTTTTATTTATAAATATATAGCTATTTGAAGAATAAACTGTATTGTCCCGCCATGGGCGATGCGAACGGTAGTGTCAGACTCTTACTGACTAAAGACTACCTCGTTCCTACTCCTGCTTTTCGGGCCGGGACCCCGGTACCCGCTAGGCAGTCCGCAGATATAAATGTGCTAGAAACTAAATAAGGATCGCACCATGTAAGGCATTGGACTAAGGTGTGTTTTATGTACATAATTATGTACGTGTACCTATATGTATGTAATGGATGTGAAATCTATTAAATTTTATTAAATAATTAACGAACGAATTAGATTTTCACATCGCTCGTAGTATTTGAGATATTTAGATACAAAATTATTGTTATTTTGTAACCATTAACATACATTACATTACTTAGTTAATATATATAATTCATATGTATATGTGTGTGTTTGTGCAAATTAATTGGATTTTATACGCGCACTGAGAATATTCGTATAATTGATTATAATATTAATTGTAGCTGAAATATAAGTTTAAACTGTAAAAGCGTAACAAGTAATAAGAACTGATATTAATTAAAACTGCTGGCCTGTGAATAATGAGGAATATTTATAATTTACTTCAGAACAATATTTTTATTCAAGTATAAAATTAATTTACATGTGTATGTCTGTATGTATGTCTGTAGGCACACGGGATAGTAAAAGGAATAGAAAATGGTAGACCTCACTAGCAGTGTTATTATTAAAAACATAACAGAAACACTAATGTAACTTTTTTTCAATATATACTTGTAGCGTTATGAAGTTGAACTTAAAATAAACTCACGCCTTTACCCTTTTGTTGGGGTAGGCACAAAGTACGCCGATTAAAATTACTCGACATCTGATCTTTTTATAGTACGAATAAGAGTGGAAAAATAGGTTTTATAATTAAGTAACTTCTGCCAGCGACTTCACCCGCGTTCCCGTGGAATAAAAAGTGTCCTATGTGTTATTCCAAATTTCATCTCGATCCCTTTTGCTGTTTTCACGTGAAGGAGTAACAAACAAACAACATACAAACTTTCGCATATATCTTAGTAGGTTTTCAATTTATTTAAAGCTAAAACTCCTCTACGTTTATGAATGGAATTCGGTGAACATATGTATACCAATAGAAATGTATATGTATGTGTAGTTTGTAGAGTGTGTCACACAACACATCCACATCCAGTCGGCACGCACCACGCAGTCATAAGCATTCAGTCGCGTCGTAAAAGTCAGCACAGCATTGTGAGTTATAGAGGCCACCGCCTGTACCCCCCCCCCCTCCATCACGCAAATCTGTACTCCAAGTTGTGATCTACATTCGAATAGTTAATTCTAATCGCTTTGTTCTAAGAGCCACGGGTCAAGGAGTGCTGGGGGGTGCTTTGTGCTCATCCCCCCCCCAGGAATGGCAATGTACAAATGTATCTACAAGTGTCTAAATTGTAGTCGGAGTAAATTGAAAGCGCTTGTGGAATGTTTTGCGGCGCCTAACATCAACGGACAGGAATATTGAACGCTTGTTCGGGTCGGCTGGTGTTCAATGATGGTCCGGTTACTAGTTATTCGAGTATTAATAATAATTGAACAAATGAAACAATGTAACCAAGAATTGTATTGAACCTGATTGAAAAAGAGTGACCTATGGAGTTTCTTGCTCGTTCTTCTCCATAGGAATCTACACTTTGGAACGAGCAAATAGCTCCACTAGAGGACTGACCAACAGACTGACATTTTTAATATTTGTTTGACATTCAACAGAGCCTTCCTGGTCTAATTGAAATAAAAGATTTTGACTTACAACTTTAACTTTATACTGACTCCTGCGTAAGTCGTAGTATAATACCACTGTCTTTAAGGAGTTATTGACCATATGTAGGGTGTCCCAGTCAAGTAGGGCGAAAAAAATTTTTCGATTTTAAGTACGCATACCCTCTATATTTTTTCTATTTGACCATAATAACTAAAATAAAAAATATCATAGGTATCGGATAACGGGAACCCGTGCCGACTTGATGTCAAAGTTTGAAGAAAAATTTTGTATGGAGATTGTAAGGAAAATCACTTTAAGTTAGATTTAATGTTATAAATTAATATTTTTTATTATTGTAAATATTTATTTATTATTAAAATAATATTATATATAAAATTTGCTCTGTAATGGCATTCTTCTACAGTCAGGATATTTCAGTCAGTGTGTTCCTGTGCGCAATGTAGTAATAACTGTTTTTGTTCCTCTTCAAGTGTGATTTTTTTCGTGGAAATCTTGCATTAATTTCACTGCTCACTCATTGGCTGTATCATTAACGGCTTCAGTATTAACATTTGTGCCTTTCCTTGTAGAAAAATAGCTTTCTTTGACCATGAATAAGACCTAGTGTAGGAAACTGTCATCAATTTTAAAATGATCGAACAAGGCCTTGCTTTTGGAGGAGTTACATATGGAATAATCATCAATGTTGAGTCCAAGTGCCTCAATAGTGACCGCCTGAAAGACACGTTGGAACATATTGGTGTACAGGTGGCGGTATGCCCTATATGGGCTGAGCACCGCCGTGTCCTCAGGGATGTGCTAAGCGACGGCGAACCCTCGTGTCCGACATTGGTTCAATCCATGGTGTGGAGCGAGGGAGACTGGGATGCGATCTCCTCCTTCTGCGAAGCAGTCATGCTAGCTAAGGAAAAAGAGGGACGCGTAAGGAAACGAATCTTCTCAAGATCCAACCGTCACGAGAGGCACTCCGGGCGTCAGGGATCGCGCAACGATATCTGGCCACCGTAAGTACGGGTCTACGGACGGCGAGCAAAAGGTAGCTCGTCGCCCGATCAGAACCAGACCCGTGCGGTACAAAGAGTCATCAGACCACCATAGATGGGCCCAGTAAGGCTGATACCTGATCCGGAGCTGCGATCTACCTAGCGAGTTTACCAAAGATCCGGTTTTGTCCACTTCAGCTAAGTGACCAGGCCTGCCAGACTCTTTCTGTCGCTGCAAGAAGATCCTATCTTCATCTATCTTTATTGAGCGTCAAATCTGATATGCAATGTCGAATAAATTGTCCAAATTAGAAATAAACTTGAGGAGGCCGTTTAAATAAGTCTTGGGTTTTGTTCGCATTTTTTTTTTGTAGATCTCTCCAAACTTGGTATAAGGTTACTAGCTTCTTAACACAGTTGGGTAATGCTTTAGTTGATATACGGGCTTTTTCCCAATAAATAATGCACTCACGAATAGTTAGGTTTGCACTTTCATTGATTATATTGTCTTCGCGAATGTTGTAAAACAAAACTGCCAATACTTGGCAATTGGAGGGCAATTTCGAACCTCAAATTTGATGTTTTACATCACCTATGAAGAATATGCACTTTTTAGAACTGCGTAATACCCCTGACATCTTGACTAAACGAAAACAATATGTTCACTAATAGATCAAACAAGTAATAACTAGCACTGCGATACGATAACTCCGACGCGTAAAAATTTGCAAGTACTGACATGTATCAAGGCAAGTCGGCACGGGTTGCTGTGCTTCTAGGTAAATGAAACTTTATATACGTGTATGTTGACACTATTCAAAAATAATTAGAGGGTATGCGTTCAAAAATACCGACTTTTATTTTTTGGGACACCCTAACCATATGTATATAATGTGTATCTAACTTATGGAGCTGAAAAGTACTAGAAAATAAAAATCATGCAATATCCATATAAAATATAGAATTGTCCAGAGAGTATTCCAAAAGTTAGTTTTAGAAAAAATACATGAAATATGTTTCGCACACGTGACGCATCGTGTGTCGTAAAAATTGGAGATAAAACTAAAACGCAACGAATTGGTTTTCGTTGCTTTATTTTATAATTTACACACTGTTCAGCTTTTAGTAGTCATATATAGACATACTAGTATATAAGGGAAAACTATTGAGATATAAAAGTCATGTGGTTGCTAGCACGGCTATACTCGTATAGAATGATGTCCAGTGTATCACAATACCCTCTATAAAATATAGTAAGAAATAATTTAAGTACCGCCTCGTTGGTTGAGTGGTCGCAAGCGACTGCCGATCAAGGAGTCTCGAGTTCGATTCCCGGGCAAAGTATTAATGGGCTATTTTCGGTTTTTTTAATATTTTTTTAGTAGTAGCACGGAGTCTGACATTGTGCCCAGTATATGGCAATAAGTTCACCCCCTATTACATGGGACTTATAACATAAATGGTGAAAAGTGGGTGTACATTTTATAGCGGCATTACGTGTTGTAATGTGCCTCTGTCTACCCCTTCGAGGATAAAGGCGTGACATTGTTGTAAATAACTTAAGTACTGTACCTACTAGTGAACCCTGTATCTATAATTCAACATTTGTAACTAGAATTCACTCACATCCCAGTATTACCGAACTACTAGTAGATACGTGGTTAATATTGCCGAGTATATCGTAATGCTTTTGTCCAACATTGGTCATCGGACATTTTTCTGGCGACGTGATTCGTAACCTCAATACTGGAGATATATTTCAGGCCTAGCCCTGGCATCGTACCCACGATATCTCCGTATGAAATACTGACTTATTTATTACACACCCCGTATCTGGCTAGAACAAGTAACGTTAAACTTTGTACAAGGCGAGTATTGGAACTTCGTGTTTAATTAATTCATGTATTTAGTCTTGTTTCGTGTTGTACTGGTTTGTTTTTATATAATGTTATCTAAAATGTCTATAATCAATCTCAAGCATTTACCAACTGAAGTATTCTTCGCTGTCTAAAGCTGATACTTGACATTGAATAACTCGGTCTTCCAAGACATTAGTAGAGTCGTTGAAACCAAACTATTATGATATCAACTTAATTTACATCGCAGTCTTCAAGTTAACGCCTCTTTTAACGACATTATTAAGTTGAAAAATCGACTCGACTCATTACTCGGGCGCAAACACTTTCTAAATAACTCAAAGGATTTACGGTTTGTGAAATTGAAAACTACGTTCCTTTACTTAACCTTTGCCATATATTTTCTGTTCTAATTTTCTTTTTCTCGTAGCACTCAATTGGACAACTAATAAACCCAGCCGGCGGTCGAACCCTTGCTATTATTATTCCACTGCCGTCCCCGCAAGAAACTTGCTATTTAGTTTTAGCAAAACCAAATAAAAAGTCAATAAAGTACAAATAAATCAGCCTGTCTGCGTAATAAAGAAATCTAACCGAGCCCAGGCTAGGGCCCGTGCACACCGGGGCACCGGCAGGTCACCGTAAATCTACTAACTTTAACTTTAAACTTTGCAAATTGACAATTGGTTCGGATTCAATCCGAAGACAGATGATAATTTAAACTTTTATCAACGAAGCCTGTTATGAATTCGAATTTCGAGAATCCAGATTTATCTTGATAAGTTAAATCAATATTGGAATAAAAATACAGACGGTCGGCACTTGATTTGAACAAAAAATACTTGACATTGTATTACGAACAAAAACGTCTCGAAAGAAAAGTTGGTCGGTCGGCTGTAGCAATTTCCCTGAGAGTTCAGGGTCACCAGATAATATAAACAATGTACGCACACACAGCTCTAGCCGACCACAAAAGTTAATGTGTCCACCCATTCGCAGTTCATCCCGGGCGAACGGCGTCCATAACCATTACCATAACGACTGTGAAAAAACGCAAACAGAAACTGGCCCAGTGTGTACACGCCCTAAGCCATATTGTTTCACTTAAACGACATTCTAAACTCGAGGGATTCGCGTCGGACAGCGCGCGGCTGGACGCGAGCGTTTAAATATATTCCTCATATAACTAGTACTCGCCTGCACCGCGGCGCCGCCCGCTCATTTCGATACAAATGAGAAATGAGCGCACACACCACCTGTGTGGTGCCAGGTTTATGATTTCAATTAAATTTGAACAGAAAATGAAATGAAAAGGCTTAGGAGAGATTGTGTTGATGTTACATTCGTCTACTCCCGATATGTAGGACGTGCGCGTAACAAGCGGCGTGCGTTAATTATCCGCGGGAACAACACACGGTTGGCGCTGCTCTGCTAACTAAATAATTTGGCGCCGAATCGAGCTATAATGGCTGCCACCAAGGACTAACACGTTTACAGTGAGACGGGCTTATGTTTAGCGATATTGTTACAATACTGTATTCATAATTGTTTGATTTATGTGTTAGGAATATTCTTCTGTGTATGTGATTAAAGATAAAAGTATAATTGTATGTAGTAGGTGTATACAGCGTATATGTGTGTGTGTGTGTATACATTGAAAATATTTCACATTGATTGTGAGCGTACTGCTTTACATTGCAAATGATATTGTAGCTCTTGTTACATTTAATATTATTTTATGGAACCTTTTGTAACGAAACTGAATCAGATAAAAGTTTGTTGAATACATTTCACGGTCCTCTAGGCCGGAGTTTTTCAATAAATTTCGGAATTCTACCAATTGATTGGTATGTATCAAGTACGTGTCATTATGTAAACTCGCTATATGATATTACTAGCTTTTGCCCGCGACTTCGTTCGCGTGGAATAGTGACTTCCGGCAAATTTTTGGTTTTAACCACATAGTTCCCGATCTCGCGGGATCTCTTCAAAAATGAGATGTGGAATAATTCCAGGGAACTCTTCAAAAATCAACATAATGAGCTCTGCGTTTGAATTTAATAGATGTATACTCACTTAGGGCATTGAAAAAATAGTTTAAAAACGGACTTAAACTAACTTAAAACTAAAGAAAGCTACGAATTACGAATTTATAACAATTAAAAAAGAAACTATATTACAACCTATCCTCTATGCTATAATAACCAAGCTTAAACTAAATAATTTAAAAGAAACGACTTAAATCTAATCTAATTAAAAAAAAAATTAGACTTACAATTTTATTAAAAAAACTAACTACAGTAACTACTAATAATCGATATCAAACTAAACCTACGTTAAATAGTTTAACCAAAAAACCAGGAAAACCCAACAAATAAACTTATTAATTGACAAATACAACGAAACCAATTTAGAATATACGAAACAGCAGGACCACTACAGACAAATAATATAATCATACGACTGATAATACACTTTTTCTACGATAGTACCGAAGCGCTCGGCCGATACCCAACCAAATGAATGTAACGAAACCATAGCGCGATCTATTTCGATCCCAACGCCATCTATCGAGGATAAAGACAACTTGGATTATTTATTTATACTCCGTTCGGGCATTTTCTTTGTACTAAAAGTTTAATTATATTGATATTATTTTTTTCATACCTTTTTACTATTTATTTACTTTTTTCGATAAATTAAAACAATAACATGAACCGAAGTCGTGTAACGATCGACATAGAATTATTTATAAATAATTTATTTCTTATTTTTATTTTTTGATTTTTGAAATAAAAATATATCTATGTCCTTTCTAAGGTTCTAAACTATATCTGTACCAAATTTCAACCAAATAGTTGCGGAGATTAATGGTATAAGCATAGAATGTTCGACGTGATTCTTTAATTTGACATAACTTTTTTATTTATGAACCGATTGACATGAAACAAACACTAAATGTAAATTTAAGCATCCCACAATATATTCGTGAAAACCGCATCCAACTCGGATCAGCCGTTTCTGAGATTAGCGCGCACAGACGAACAGACAAACAGACAAAAAAAAAGTTAATTACATTTTTGGGTTCGACATCGACATAACAATAACCCCTGCTATTTTTTTTATTTTTATTTTCAATGTACAGACAGCACTTTTCTACGATTTTATTATATGTATAGATAATTTTCTATTACCTTCTCCAATGCTATATTACCTATTGTGCTTTTAAATATTATAATTTTACAATATAACAATGCAGGAAAACATCCTACTGCTTTATAATAATAAAAGGTAATTGTAAGTATAATTATAAAAACAATCAGAAACGGACCTATTCTCCGCCCAGATCACAAAAGTATTTCAAAAAATGTTAACTTTAAAACGTTCCGGAAGAAATCCAGTAGCGATGCTAATGTAGTTTCCCAAACCACGACAATTTTATCGCGCGCTAGACCGCTCACACACTTGCGACTAAACGCAGCGACACTTCGACCTGCGACTCAGTGATATTTATTTTGAATTTAAATGTTAATTGGAAACTACAATTAACGTAATTAATGAATTACATCATGACCTGTGTATTTTAAACCTACAAGCAAATATTGAAATTATAAGTAATAAATAAAAAAATATTAATTAAAGTTATTCGAGACCAAATTAATGAGTAAATGAAATATTAACTCTATTTATTAAATAATCTTAGTTGAAACTATTATATATTAAAACTGAAATTATTCTCGACTTTTTCACGTAATTAAAATAAGTTCAGATTAAAACGTTACACATGAGTGAGTGTGCACTCCCAATTATATCTTGCAAGTATCAATAAATCTGCCCAATTAATATACATATTTAACTTTTTAATTTGTTTATTAACTAAAATTTGTTGACACATTAATTTCACCTGTCTTGTCTCTTATTAAGGTCGAAAATAGAACACGAGTACTTACTACGAGATTTACACATTTTATATTAGACCTCCTAGGAGTCTTACACCCGTACGAAATATAAAGCCAAATTCTGTAAGCGAAATATAAAAAAAAACCATTTAGTTCATTCAATATCCACGCAATACGGATGCAAAGGACGCTAGTGATGCAGCTCAAAGGTACCCACAATATCAATGTCGATCGATCGGAATTGAATTCAAGAGTGGACAAGGTTACAATATTTTACTCAACAGTTCAATTAGAGTAAGTGACTTCATCCTTTTATCATATTAGTCTCAGCAGTCAACTTTGAAGGTTCTCCCGTCTTGACATGAAAGAAAGTCGCTCGAAAATTTTCTTTTGTAGTATATAGTAGATGTAAGGGAGTTGTTGCTCATTGGAACATGGCGGCAAATGAGGCAAGCACCGCATTTAATGAACTACGCGGCGCTCCGCGGCAGGCAGCCGCTCACGTGCCACACACTTGATACACTCCAGCCTTAACTTTATATCCTTGTTATAATATGCTAACACCTGGTATGAAACTGTGCTCAATTTCGTGATAATTCATTCAATATTTTTATAACTCTCGTGAGCCATACTAAATTAATTATTGAGTCGTGTGTCGCTGAATAATGCTCATGAATATAAGTCTCTAGCATGGCTTAAAACTAGTCTAGTTCCTCGTCAAACAGTGAGTAAGCTAATAACATAACAATATTTTTATGGTGTTAATAGCGTCAATAATCGAAAGGTTTTAACTTTTTATTGTGGTTAACCCATGAAGTAGAGACACCTGTAAACTTTTTTTAATCAAACATGATTTCTGCACTTATAATTAAAATCAAACAAGAAAATGAACACTTTCTTCATTGAACGAAAGACGACAAAGTCGCAAAATGGCATTTGCGGATAGTCGAGAGTGTGGCACAGCCTTAGCAGTATATTTAAAAGAGCTCCTTATATCCTCTGGTTGCAACGTTATCCACTGCAGTGCAGTCGCTGCAATTGTCCGCCTTCTCCCCGTCCCCGGGAATTAATGACACCCACTAAGGCTCGTTTAATTGATTCCCCTTTAATTGGGCTTTTATTAGAAACAGTAAATATCCCGTAATAAAAATACGTTTAATGTATTTGAACGAACTCTTATAAATAATTTCGACGTTGTTTTGATTCAATAAAAGAAAACAAATAAAATCAAATTAAAGTCCACACAAAAAGAAGGATAAATGGCTACAAGTACGAATAATAATTTTGTGTAAATAAGTGAACTTCTTGACGTTCTGACTATAACAACAAATTGATGATTTTAATGAAACTACTTAATTAAATCATTATTTTTACAAATTCTCTTCAGAAATTGTATGTTTGTGTTATCTCTGCACATATATTTGAAACTAATCTATCAATAACTCCATTGCCATTCCCCTCTGACAGCAAACAGTTTTATATATGGTGCACCATGGATGCGGCACAATTTCCACGAACAATACCGGCGAGTGGGCGAGTGCATACAATCGAACAAATGCTGGCCACTTGTATCTGTGCGATATCGTCAATCATTATTCCATCGCACAAGTCGACCGCCGCGATCCTGCGCCCATTACAGTAATTGAATTGCGAACAATTTGTTTCCTTTGAAGAAATTGTTTATATCTCAACCAACCACTCCACACCACCAGACGCAACACTTCATCTCTACCACTATAGCCATAAGGTCGGATTTTGCTCAAATATTGCTTTTGGAAATGTAATCGGA
This sequence comes from Spodoptera frugiperda, assembly GCF_023101765.2. Classification (NCBI taxonomy): domain Eukaryota; kingdom Metazoa; phylum Arthropoda; class Insecta; order Lepidoptera; family Noctuidae; genus Spodoptera; species Spodoptera frugiperda. Next base: position 180,666 of record NC_064219.1, on the reverse strand, counting down.
GATTGGTGATAGAAGCACTCGGAAGTATTCGGATTTTGATTTATACCCGATAACGGAATTCGCTTATACCCATGAATGCGTAACAGGAGAATGCGGGAACAGGATATTTATGTCGCTTCTTGTTTCCTCTGTAAGTGGGACTTGAGATAAGCGGCGCGGTGGCCATCGCAGAGGATTACACCGGTACGCCGCGCACCGGTGCGACGCGACACTAATGTGAATAGTAAGGAGGTAACAGAAAAGTGCATAAAAATATTGAACTATTATAACATTTGACTGTTTTACTGTAATTGTGTGACACGTAATTCTTCATACGATGTACGGTTAAAGTAAAGTTTTGTTGAGGTCTTCAGCTTATCGAAATCTCCTCAGTCAGCACGGTGTCAGGTATTATTTTGTACGTTGAGTAGTGTAATTGAAATTTTTAATTTTCTATTCAATTACATAAATAAATTATTTTGAGGTTGCAATGTACATGTACGTGTCTGCATACCCCTTAGAGATTAAAAGCCGTGACATTTCACATAATTAGGTAAGTGTAATTTAATTACGTCGGAGCGAAGGCGCTCACTCACAAAGTTGACATAATATTTGCGTATAACGATGCACCGCGCCTGCCCGCGCGCCGGGGGGGGGCGCCGGGGATTACGCTGGAACAACACAGCTGACAACTTTGCACAACTTCACTACGCTATCGGTAAACACTTTAGCTACACATCGCGTCTGTTGTCTCACAGAACAGAAAGTGTTTTATCTCTACAATATTTTACATACAAACTTACAATGTCTTGGGTTTTGATGACTTGGGACATCGTGGGCCTTGATGTTATCTACTAACCCTAACTTAGACCCCGCTGCCCTCTAACTAACTAGTTTAAAATATAAATTAATAACTTTAATTTAAAAAATCTGGTAATAAACTGATTACACCGCAATTAAACGAAGTTTAAAAGCTATTAAAAATGAAGTAGTGTTCAGTTGGAGTACTAGCGTCTGGGCTATGTATTACGAGTGGCCATTTTTACACCCTCTCTGCCCTCAGTCGTAATAAGTGAACGGGTACAGTGACCCTCTGCGCGAGGCACTCTGTGCCCTCCGGCGGAGTGGCCTACAGTCGCCGACCTTAACTAGTAATAGTGTTTATACTCTCGTGTTTACACACAACGGACACGAGGCGAGCCTTACTTATACATTAAATACACTTCTACATCACTAAATAATACTCTTGGAATCCAATGAAGGAAAATTCATTGGGACAGTTAGTAATACAATTTGACAAACTATCTAAAGATTTCGTTCTGAGTGCATTATAACGCGTTGTTGTAGCAGTAGTGGCAGTGTCAGCCGGTGATGTAGTTGTTTTTTAAGGGGGTAATAATCAAATGGCTTCCCCGCCGAAGTCGCCGCTGGGCGAGGAGAGAAGGAGTGACAGACTCTTACTGACTTCATTGATCTGAGTCGAAGAATCGGCAATGAAAGAGAAGATTCTTAGAATAGAGCGGATTGATGAAGTAATTGCCACAAGCGCCATATGACCAACCCGTGAGACAACAATCCCCGGTCAGCAGAAATCATAATGCAATGTATAGGTAGTACATCATTTGCTCGACTGCTAGATACTTAGGAGAATGTAATCTTTCCACGGCCAACTCAGACTATGTTTCCGAGTCCTCATGACAAACTCCATTTTAAATATTGCAGCGCCCGTCTATGTCCAGGTAGTCGCATACTAACGCCACGTGTGAACACGTTCGTCACACGAGTTACAACATGGCCGCGGTTGGTGTTGGACAACTCGTGACGTCACACCCGTTGTCATATCCCGCGCCCCCGGCCACTCGCCACCACGTTTGTGAGAAGTTACCGACAGTTGCTGCTTTGTGAGCATACCTGCAAATAGTACGCATGGTGCGGTTAATTGTATGTCCTACAATATTGTTAATACGAAAGTTTATATGTTTATTTGTTTGTTACTGCTTCACGTCAAAACGGCTGAAGGGATCGGGATGAAATTTGGAACAGGGGGTTATTATGGTCCGGAATAACACTAAGGCTTTTTACCCACGGGACCGCAGGCAAATCCCCTGAATATAGAGAACACAAAATGTGTGATATGTAATCTGTCTACAACCTAAACTGCATAATGAGCGCATAGCTGAGTGATCAGAACAATTGTTAACAACGATCTAAGATCACCAATGTTACTCCGGTTCCACCAATACAGTAAGCCTCGGCTGTTACAATTAGCCCACACCTGGCTCACCGCTGAAGTGCTAGGCGTGAGTAAACGGTGACGTCACAGCCAGCTCGCACTTACCTCGAATCCTTTGCGATATTAATCTCCTTGAGCGGCGCTTAAGTACGACACCAGATTAACCGTGCGGCCATCGCTACAGCGGGGATCGAGCTTTATCTATTGTGCAACAAAACATCCACCTTTTAGCAAAGGATAAAGAGATATGCTTTCTTTGCTTGATTTGCTTTTGAGGAGGGGAAATCTTCCAATGAAAGTTCTTGAGTGAATCAAGAACGAATCACTTACTGACTAAAATCACCCTGTTCCTACTCCGGCTTTATGCCGGAGCCCCGGTAAACCCGTTAAATAGTCCGCAGCTCCAGAAACTATATTGAGGGTTTGAGCTCCGAAACATAAAATTGTGCATAGAATAGTTTGTAACTAGGGATAACTATAGGAAGTAAGTTCTATAAGTAGGTACCTACATATCTTGTATAAAATAGCAGTAAGTAGTTAGCTACTTACTGCTATCTTATACGTCATAAGTAGCTACAGTACCTACAAGTGTACTGTTTTGTACGTTGAAGCGTATCAAACTTAACGTATATAGACAAAGCATTATACTTTCTGAATTCTGTGCAATTTTTATATAGATCAAATGTTTATTCAAAATGAAAAGGCATTGGATTGTAAGTAAGTAACGCCCATACGTCGGCCCATTTATCTCCGAAACGGCTGGACCGATTAGTGCGGCCCCTCTAATGGCTGATGCTAAAGTAGTGCTGCACGGGCGCGCTTTTACGGCAATCCCTAACTTCGGATTCACTACAACGCAGTGGATTTATAAACGATACGATGTGGGAGAGATTTATTTATTGTCGGCCTTGCTTTCAACAAGTTACAGGACACAATGCTAAATAAGTTTCGCTGGTAATATGTATCGTCTTCTTTAGGTATGTCTTGTTTTATAGGACATTAATTTTATGTGTTAAGGAAATATTTGTGGCACTCTTTACTGTATGTAATCACAAAACATTCGTCCCTACCCCTGCTTTGAGCCAGAGCCCTGGTAACTCGCTAGGTCTTTCGCAGCTCCGGATCGGGATAAACGTTTACACTTTAGTCTTTCCAGTTTATAGCATAACCAACTTCATCTACGTAAGTATAGTCATTAAGACTAGCGATGATGTATCGCTGGTGGTGGAGCCTCGTCCCGTCAAGGTTCGCAGCCCCGTGTGAACACAACGTGACGCGCCGCCGGCCCGCGGGCTTAGCTCACACCTTCATATTTACCATCCCTTACTTAATGCTGCTAACTTCAACCAACTTGCAGAAGGCTTTCTTTATACAATGCAGATATAAACATATAACTGCTATCAAACTTGTAACAGATTTTGTATTCTTCTGAACTTTACAAGCTGAAACCTATACATATTATTATATTTGTCATGAATGGAGTCAGAAATTTTGTTTGATGTATAGACCATAAGCAAGCCCTTTGTTGTAAAGAACTCCTGCCACAATGTTAGTAAAATAAAAGTTACATACAAATTGTGTAACCTAACCTAACTCCCAGCACACCTGACGAACTGTAATTAACATTTCTCTCGCCAAAGAAAGCCTCAATATGTTATATTATCGAGGAGTTTACGACCTGAACCTTCTGTGTGTTGATGTTTTATGTTCTCGTTAAACAATCTTTTGTTTACCAGCTAAGATGATGCGTGTTAATAGGCTGGGCTCCGTCACGTCGCTAAATTGTATCAACATGCCTCACAGGGCGTGCTGGTGAGGTCAAGCTCCTGAAACATTGCTAAACTATGCACAGACTGATGCCTGGTGTGCAGACGTTTTAAGACAATAAGAGCTTATATAATTATAATGTAGTAGAGCTCCTTAAAGAGATATAATTGTACCCAAAAGTATTCCAAAATGTCATGAGTTTCTCACAAAACATGTACCTGTGTTAATTTACAGTAAATGTTATTCAAAGAAAAATATACCGGCATCCAGTTTGGATGGTCTCGGAAAATTACTGTAAATTGTTAGTGTTCTATTTATTTATTATTCATTAAATTTATTTCGCTTTCAGCCTTCGAGGTAGGCAATTATGTTAGTATTTTTAAAGTCTAATTGAGGAAGAAGCCCCGAAGGCATAAAGACTAAAGTCTATTATTATGTTTACAACAAAATCTAAATACAGTACACAATGATAGTCGGTAATTTTATGTTACGAACACTATGTTCTTTATATTTTCAGTTTATTTGTCTTATGCTGGGACCACACTAATGGAATATGACATTTGATTATGGCGATAATTGATGTTTGTACAAACATTTAAAGTTCATAATCGTGCATTAGTTTTAAGGTTTTCAAAATCAATGGCATATTCTATTAGTGTGGCCCCAGCATTACAATGAATTCAAGTTACATTTATATGTATTACATCATCAGCTGGAAGATGTTCTTTACTAGTCCATGTTGATTGACAACCGACCATGTTTACCTTTAAAAATAATATCACATACATTGACTGTTATGTTATGTAGTATGTACTGCAATAGAGGTGTAGTTAGAGAGCGGCACGGTGCGGCACGGTGCGGTACGGTGTGGTGCGGTGTGGTGCGGTGTGACAACCGACGCGATGATTAATGAGCGCATTGTGAACCCACTTGAGCTTTATCGCTCCTAGGCCAGGAGCTCGTTACATGATGTCAAATGTTTTAAGGAAAATGTTGTAAAACTAAACATTTTAATGTGATTAAATAGATTGAATAAAATCAGGCGTTACTTTGCGTAAATCCATACTACACTAACAATACGATAGATTTTTAGTTTTCATTCCGCTAATACATGTATTTTTTAGCATGCGGATAACACTGGAAAATATGGTAATCCATGTAAAAAAAAAATCCATGGTAAAATGGCCGTCCAAAACATAAGATTTGATCTTTCGAAGATTGGGCTTTATGAAACCTAAATGACCTGAATGCCTAAAACACTACGTATTTAATTACACACACAACAACAAAGTCAATTTATCTCATTATTTTTTGGAGATTTTATGGTTGTTTTGTTGTTTATTTACACCCAAAGTTGTGCTAAAATTACCAAGAAAACGAAGACTTTGACGGCTTATAACTTAGTAGCGGTTTGTTATTTTACAATTCTAAAAACCGTACCAACAAAGTTAATGATGAGACAAAACGATATCATGTTTAATTTTGTATGTACGATGCCAACCAGTGGTGGAAATCCACCCCGACATTTGTATGGATAACAGAACGACTAGACTACTTACTAGTGCCACTTTAAAGGCGTCAACTAAGTCAGTAGACCATTCAGTTCTCTACAACAATTTCATGACAAATCCTCCATCCACGACGTCTATCAGTATATTTACGTTTCTCTTGTAGAAGTGTAAATTTATTTGATTTCAGCAAATGGTGGAGTAAGCGGACTGCCGGCGACATCAGACCATTGTAAGCTTTGTTTGACCAGTCTGCGCGACACATACTTGTATTCGTCGACAATTCACTTCGTGTTGTATGGCTGGAGAAAGACTAACTTATTTATATGGCCTGTAGATTATTATAGATATAAGAAACAATGTACATTCTATGGTTTTGACTTAAATATTGTAGCAAACGTGCCTATTACTAATGCGTCACTTTTGAATGTCATGCTCAAAAATGATGCTCGAGACTATTAGGCGATATGAATAATAATATTTTCCTTCTTATCTTTTCTACACTTATCTTAAGTTTTTTGGTGTTTGGAGTTTTAAGACGCTCCCTTCGCATAAATGATAATAAAAACATAATAACAAAATAACGAATAATTTAAAAACAAATTACGCGTATAAAAATATCTTTAAAATGTATCAAAAATGACATGTAAACATCTATCTCGAGCTCCCTGCCTACACTAGTGCTGGGATCGCTCCCGCCGTATATTATTTATTCACTCGACTACAACGCCTATCACAACGACCTCTAGTCTTCACTGTAAGCACTAAAATAAGATTAAATATGTAGTCTCATCAGCCAGGCAAAGACATGTTGTAAAACTTGCATGGTGACATAACATTGATTAATATTAAAAACGACACTACAATGTGTTTGTCCTAAGTAACTGCGAGGTACTCCACTGCCGCGCCAGATCAGTGCGTGGCGGGATGAGCTCCGGCGCGATCTCATGGCGGAATGGCAGCAACGACTGTCGCAACCGAGGGCTGGGCTCGCTATCATCGCAGCGGTAAGTCCCCTCTTTGAGGAGTGGCTAGAGAGGCGCCACGGCGTCCTCACCTACCGCCTGACTCAGGTGCTTACCGGACATGGGAGTTTCGGTAGGTTCCTGTTCCTTATTGGGCGGGAGGAAACGCCCGGGTGTCATCACTGTGAGGACCGCCCGGAGGACACAGTAGAACATACGGTGGCGGTGTGCCCCGCGTGGGCTGAGCACCGCCAAGTCCTCAGGGATGTGGTCGGCGACGGCGACCTCTCGCGCCCGGCACTGGTTCAGGCCATGGTGCGGAGCGAGAGGGACTGGGATGCCGTCTCCTCCTTCTGCGAAGCAGTCATGCTAGCTAAGGAGGAGGCGGGGCGCGTGAGAGAACAAATCTCCTCACGCCCCAGCCGTCGCGAAAGACACTCCGGGCGTAGGGGATCCCGAGACGATCTCCGGCCACCGTAAGTGCGGGCCTGCGGACGGCGAGCAAGGGTAGCTCACCGCCCGAACAGAACCAGACCCGTGCGTGCGGCGCGTCGCGTTCCGCGCGCGCCTCAAAGAGCCATCAGACCACCACAGATGGGGCCCAACAGGGCTGATGCCTGATCCGGAGCTGCGGACTACCTAGCGGGTTTACCGGGGCTCCGGCTCGAAAAGCAGGAGAAGGAACGGGGTGGTTTTTAGACAGTAAGAGTCTGACACTCCCTCTCGCCTCGCCCAAGGCGAGAAAAGTCATTGGATGATTTTCCCCCTCAAAAAAAAAAAAAAAAAAGTAACTGCGAGGTAAGATTTTTGTCGCCATCTTTAAAAAAATATTGATTTACGTTCAAACTAGTTAAAAATCTAACTGGAAACGATTTCAGCCCTTAATTACTGTTTATATTTAGTCAACAACAATAAATGATACGACGATACGTAATGATAGTTATAATACATGATACAAATGAGTGACCGCGGCGAGAACGCGAACTGAAGTAATGTACGCGCGCGGTACAAAAGTGCTCAATGTACAACATTACAGAATTTGTAGTACGGTGTGCATTATTATTAAAAAAAATACTCACAATTCTAGAAATGTATTTTTTTTACTATAGACTTGATAGACTTTCATACTCGCTCTTTCAATGATTATCCAAAACAGAGGATGATATAAGTTTTAGCCTAAGTACATTAAAACAACAAGTAGGTAATACTGTGTACAGTTGTGAACAGAACACCAGTAAATTAGTACAGCCGTCCAATGTTCTTACAGCGGACCTTCACGACTAATTGGACACTTGGACATTAGTCGTTTTTGTCTGGACATCCGACCTCGGACCTTGACCCGACCAGTGTCAACAGTTCATTAACCTTAACTATAGTTTAGTCAATGCCGTGTGGTGTAGAATGTGTCGCCCGCAGCCTCATCTCAACGTGGCCCTTGTTCAGGGTACAAATGATAGATGTGTCCGTCTCATCACGTTTATATTGCTCATTAGACGAAATGAACAAAAACAACAAGTAGCCAGCCTCACCTTCGCCGATAGAATACTGATCACGGCCAGTACCTTCCCGTACGTTGTTGTGCGAAACTAGTTAGGACATTATACGGGCAGCAGTCACGTCGGCCGCGCCGCCCAACATGCGTAACTAACAGATTCTGATTGTACTGCTCACCCAGCGCCAGCAGTCCATTGTATAACGTGGGTATAGATTTTGGAGTCGTTAAGTTGTATGATGTCTGACTTTCTGCCAGCCTGCCTACTGCCTTACTGCCTCCATACCATTCTCCTATTATAATAACGAAGTTGTGTTAAAGCAAAAAAATATTTATAATATTAATATTAATTGTCTTCCCTTTAGTTATTTTCAAATCTATTAGATATGCTGGCGTCTCTGTTGAGGTTCGTCCCGCGCAGCAGCCAGCCCTGGCCGGGGCGCGCGGGCTGGCGGGCGAGCGGCGCGTCCCCCGCGGCGGCGGCCTGCAGCAGCAGCATGCGGCGCGGCCGCGGGCTCCTGTTGCTGGGGCTGCCGTGCACCAGCAGGTACGAGAACACCACCACGTCGCCGCGCTCGCACACCACCGGCGTCGCTCTTTCTAACGGGAACTTTGTCTGGAACGCAAGAAGCGATAGTGAGAACTACTTTTGCTCACCAAATGGCGCGGAATGCAGCGCGAGGTCCGCTAATCAATGGGATTAATAGACTTCACTCTATAAGAGAACCATCTGATAAGCAACAAATTGTAGTCCTTTCACATATTTATCCATTATTTTATCAAATTAACTTTACTGTGACTTATTACTTCGTAATACTGAGCGCATTACTTGATCTACATAGTGGAAGTTGGACTCGCTGGCGCCGACGTCTTCCTGAGGGCCCAGTCTGTGCGAGCCGGGGTACACGCACAGCCCCCCATTGTCGGGCCCCGCGGCGTCCAGGTGCAGGAAGGCAGCCACCATAGTCCTGATACATATATAGTACATATAGAGTATTAGAGGTTTGCATGTTCATTGTTTGCTCCACTTTGAAATTGAGTACGTAATAACACAGAGATTACATTACGACTATACAAAACAACTGTTGGGTAGTTTATGTATTAAGAAGCATTGGAAAGCAAGCAATAACTTCAAAAATTTGAAGAAGGAACTTACCTGATGCATAGGATACGCAGCGCCCTTTTCGGGAGGTTTGAAGTGGGCCTTGGTGTGATGCAGTACGATGTCGCTGGTCTCCATGATGTCCTCCAGCGCATCCAGCAGCTCCTTGTTGAACAGGAACGTGTTGAACACCGCGTGGTGGTACTGCAGGTTGTGGATGCCTTTCACCTGGCGTTAGCGACACATTAGCCAAATATTTTTGCCAGCAACGCATAATTTGCGAACGCGATGAAGTTGACTATGGCAGACAGATCCACGAATGAGATATATTCAGTTCAGATAATTGTGCTGTAACATGACAACAACAAATGTTTGGAGGATTTACTGACTGAATTGATGAGCATGTCCCAAGTTATATCAAAAACTGATTACACGAGGCTAAATACTAATACTAGTCATACAAACACCTAATATTTCATTTGTGTCTATTGAGGCCAAATCTACTATGAAATGCTTTGAGATAGAGACAAAGCATTGAGTACTACTTACCGTTTGCGTTGCATTGCTCCTCCTGTCGTCCGCGTCGCTGCCCACCCAGGAGCTCTCCATCTTGTCCTGATTCTTCCTCGCGAACAACTTGTCATACTCCTCGCTGATGGCATTCAGTTCGTCCTCAGGAAGCACTGCTTTCAGAACTATGTATCCATTATCTTTGTAAAATTGCTTTTGTTCCGATGTGAGCCGACCCATGTTGTGACACAACATCAACGTCTCCGATGTACTGGTTGAACATTTGTTCGTAAACATTTACATGATAACCGTACGCATGTTCACTCGGGTTATCATTACAATAATATTTTTACGTAATACCGCAGTGGGCCTTGAACTTAGAATTAAAGTTATTATTAGATACGTAATTATCATGTACGTCGGGTTTTTGCCGACATTTTGATGTATTCATGTGACTGTCTCCCACAAATTGTGTAGAATCACCTGGATCACCCCCCACAGTTTACATTGTAACAAATGTTATTGTTATAGGTGGTACCTATATTTACCCACAATATAACGAAGACGGTATACGCGTTTGGGGTAAGAGAATGTTTTTGTAAACTAATGGTACCATTTAACTCCAAATATTAGTTGTTAATAAATAAATAAACAAGAAATTGATACATGATGCAACATCATAATGTTGCAGATATGGTGTTGTCAAGTTTCAGTGCATAATCAAGCAGACACGTTCCAACCCCCACTTTGGTCAAAAATGAATTATGAATGTTGATCATACTGACATAGATTGTGAACAGGCTGAAGTGTGGGAGAGCCATACTTCGGCACTGCAGAGCCAGCTCGACCGGAGTGATTATCCATCTTCCCAATTTTCCTTCGATTCACCAACAACCTTTAAATTTTTAACAGGCAACGCACCTGTAACGCCCATTGTGTTTCGGGTGTCCATGGGCGGCGGCGATTGCTTACCATCAGGTATCAGATCCGTGTGCTCCTTTACCGGTTTATGTTTATACCAAAAAAATGATCAAAATGGTCAATATGGTCATGGAATGGCATGAGGATGGGGAATACCAGGCCATCTTCACACTACCAGAACCATTTATGGGTTAGTACGTACGTATGACGTTACTTCAGTAATATGCAATTTCCGAAGGCTGCTCAGTAATTCAGCTCGCCGTGAAAAGGACATGGGTACCTGTAGCGCTACCTGTCCTCCATACGGTATATAGCTCGCTAGTTAAATATCCGGTTATTGATGTCGACCAACAAGAGGCACGCGGCTGTATGAAAGGCTGGGAACTGTTTCTGTCGTTAGATTACATTAGCTAGGTACTCGTTAAGTACAACAACAATCAACAACGGAACAACAATCTTGTCTTGTTCCGAGCGGGAATCGAACCCTTGACTCCTCGGTTAGTACGGTGGCTGAGTAATCGGCTGCCTCGCAACTCGAAGCGGGTTCGACTACCGCACGGAGTAACTCTTTGTGTGATCCACAAGTTATTGTTGCGGGTCTGGGTGTCATATGCATGTGACCTTGTATATTTGTAAACGCACGACATAATAGAAAATCCTAGTGTAGGGCAACGATTTAAAAAAAACACCCTCTCGACACATAGTGCGACAGCCGACTGCCCAGCTACCGCGCCAACCGTGCAGTCATTTTCATAAATGTATAGGTTTCTGTGTTAGTAATTTGCTGTCAGACCGTAATAACTTAGTCATATTTCAAATTCCACGTTATAATATATGGAAGGCAAACCTAATGAATTTTAGAAAATTTAAAATTTCTTACTTCTACAAAATCACTCTTACACATAATATGTAGTATAAAACATAATCGGTTTTTTTATGCCGCCACAATCGCCGCCGCCCATGTACAAATGCACCACCAGAGGCATTACAAGTGCGTTATCGGTCATTTGGGGGTTAGGAAATTAAGGGTTGTTGCGGAATCGGGTATTGGAAAGATTGGGAAGGGGGTTAATTGGGTCTCTGGTAACCTCACTCGCACAACGAAACACAACGCAAGCATTGATTCACGTCGGTTTTGCATGAGCCGTGGTAGCACTCCGGTCGAGCCGGCTCTGCAGTGCTGAAGCATGGCTCTCCCACACTTAAACACTTTCCGTACGAAGGGGTTAAAATGTTTTTTTTTAAATAAAATAAAGTGATTGTAGATGAATGTTTATAATTATGAAGATAAGGTTAATGTGTTCAGAGCCATAGGCAAAAGCTATTCAAAAATGTAAAGTACAAAAGTGTAAAAACAATATCAGTTCATCACAGATGCGATAAAGACATTGTGAGGCTGCCGGTGTAGCTCATTATTTTACGAACAAATCTCAGTGTCTCTATAATCCGGGCTTACCATGGTTTCCAAATGAGGCGCCTGTCGAAAACGATCCGCGCTCTCCTGTCATCTCACTTACACACATTTTTGTAAATTCACTTGAGATTTGGCTGCTTTATTTTTTGTTATGTGACATCGTGTATTAACCTCACCTACACTGTTTGAGATTTCATTCATACAAGTTCTGTAAACACTGGATGCGTTTTTACAGGGCTTATATTATGTATGTACGTATTTTTGTGGCAAGCCATCGCCAGACACACGAAACACCAGAATCGTTGCAAGTGCATTGCCGATCTTTTGGGGGTTGTTGAGGAATCGGGGATTGGGAAGGGAGGTGATTAGGGCCTGCGGTAACCTCGCTCACACAACGAAACGCAATGCAAGCGTTGTTTCACGTCGGTTTTCTATGAAACAATATCCACTAACATATTAAATTTGTTTTTCCGTCTCTCACAGCAAAACGGATTGACGATTTTTAAGTGGAGTTAGTTGAAGGAATGAGAATGACATAGGCTATATAACCTCACGCTACAAACTATAGGAGCCAAGTAGCGGGTGAATCCGTGCGGGAGTAGCTAATGTGCTATATTTCTATGTTTGTTACTTTCGTAAATATTGTAATAATAATAATTATAGGTCCGCAAGGCAGCTTGTGGCGAATGTTGGGCAGTGGCGACCCCACGGAAAAGATTTACTTTTTAACTCCGGTTAACTCGTGACTATCCGGATGGCCTCTCCTAACCTCACTCTTGCCTTAATCGACTGGTTTGAGTGGAATTCGCAAGAGTGGATTGCCTTCAGCTCCACTTGGGGGAAGGACGTATTCCATAAGATGCTGGTAGGGGTCTTGACCGTACTTCCGGGATTGTCTGATAGCCGTGGGATGCCCCCTTCCTCAAGCAGCTCAACGGATGTTGCACCCTTGTCGCTACATGCTAGCCCACCGCGGTTTGAGTTTGCGAGTCACCCCCTGCCTGTTTATCCGTATACAATATTGGTCAGGGGCAGGGGCCAAGTCCCCAATTAACCGGTTAACTTTAAGCCACCCACACCCATATCCCTATCATTTCCTTTTACCATATCTCACAATAGTCCTGCATCAACCGTCGGATTGTCCTTTGGTGTACTTCCATAGTGCATTAATCGTGATGTTTACATTAGATTAAAATTGTTCAACGCGTCTGCGAGTTGGCTTCGGCTCCTCGTACGCCTTCCAAAGCCCGGGACCCTGTGGTCCCGTGCAAGGAAAGTAACAAACATAATAATTATAGACTGTCGGTAAATAACAGTTTAACGAAAAATTTACGTAACATAAACACGATGCACTTTAACCCCAATATGTCATGAAGTGACGTTTGTGAAAATTAGCAATCCCTTATTCTATTTATAATAAATCTGTATCAAATCTGTACATGAAATATATTTCTATAACTATCAGCGGGTGATTAGTGATCGATTCGCAAAAATGCAATCAGAAAAATTTTTGTCTGTCTGTCTGTCTGTCTGTCTGTCTGTCGGTCTGTCTGTCTGTATGTTCTTTATAGAAATAAAAACCACTCGACAGATTTCAACGAAACTTGGTACAATGGTTCTTCATTCCTTTATAGTATACTTTTCATTCGATCAATAGGAGCAGAGCAGTGAAGATGTTGGGAAAACTATTTTTTCATTTTTTAAGCTTCCGTGTGTGCATCCTGAATGGTAAAGCTACACAGAAATAATGTATGACAGAAATGTTCTGTTTGACAGCATTTCATCTCTTATACTTACAACAACACGTTAACTCCCGATAGCCTAACAGTTCGGATGATCGAGTATATTTACTCTTACCTTTATATTCATCTATCTATACTTATAATAAATCTGTAGAGAGGTCAATTCGTACATCCAGCCTAAATAACTATCAGCGGGTGATTAGTGATCGATACTGACGCCAAAAATGCAATCAGAAACAATTTTTGTCTGTCTGTCTGTCTGTCTGTCTGTCTGTCGGTCTGTCTGTCTGTATGTTCTTTATAGAAATAAAAACCACTCGACAGATTTCAACGAAACTTGGTACAATGGTTCTTCATACTCCTGACAGGTTATAATACTTGTTCATCACGCTACAATCAATAGGAGCGCAGTGAAGGGACAATGTTGGGAAAACAGGAGAACTTACAAATTTTTTAAGCATTCCGTCGCGTTGCATCCTAATGATTAAATCCACAGACTAATGTATGACAGAAATGTTCTCCTTAAAATGGTTTAAAAAATATTCCACGACAGCAAATGTCTATCTCTTATGGTTGACTTACAACAACACGTATAACTCCCGATAGCCTAACAGTTCGTTGAGCTTTCTGAGTATATTTGTCTACTCTTACCTTTATAACATTCATATTATAATAAATCTGTAGAAGGGTCAATTCTGTTCATTGAAAATATAGAGCAAAATAAATAGCAGGGGTTGTTACTGGATCGATACCAAGCCCAAATATGTGATTAACTTTTTTTGTATGTCTGTCTATTTGTTCAGGCATCACGTGAATAGTAACGATTCGATTTCGACGAAACTTGGTATAATTATATCTTATTTTCCTGGGCATAAAATAGGTTACCTTTTATCCTGTTTACGTAGAAAAAAAAATCTTTATTTTTCAGTTTTATTCTGCTCAACAGCAGTAGCTCAATAGAGGGATCTCCTTAATTATTATGGGCCTCGCCGTATTTGGGTCCAATCAATAGATATTTATAAGATGTCATTGTCAGAGTTACTCAAAATGGAGAAATAAAACTTCCACGCGAAGACCGACATCCGCGCGGACGGAGTCGCGGGCGGAAGCTAGTCATGAATATTATTCCATAATAAAATACATAACTGATGGTACAGAATCAAAGCAGAAATTGGGGATGAGGTCCCTCTCACTTCGTACCCCCACCGCGTGTTCTCAGTAATACGGCGCATTATCATACGGAGTATACTAGGAGGCAATAATTGCCGCTATCTTTAACACCAAAAGGAAATACACAATCTTACAACAGTCGTATATCATATTTATCGTAAATTCGGCATCCTACGAGATGTATGCACGCGTCGATATACGGCCGCCCGCCGCCGCCCGCCGCCGCCCGCTCGTAACCATGAATATCGCCGGCACTGCATTATCCATTGACAAATGTCTCACCATAACTGAAATTTATGCAAAGAACCCGTCGATGGTTAGCAAAATATTTATTTGCATCGCTTTTATCAAATACTTGGACATAACAAATAGCTTTCTGATGTACGGGATGTTTGTTTTTGTTCGCAGCGTTTGTCTTTAAAAGTGTTGTGTTTTGACGAGGTGCCGCACAGCCGCGAGTCGCGCGAATAATATATTGTTAAGAAAGCGTTTTCCCTTATTTATGTTGAGTTTCCTTGTTTTTCTTAGTAAAAGCTAAGAGTGAATTGATATCCCTATTTTTTCATTTTTTATTTTTGTTGGTGGCTGAGGGTAAGTGAAGAGTGTTTGTCTATTTCAGCAGTTAATAGCGTATAACAGCCACATTTAGCTATAGCAACGGAAGATGATCGCAAATGTACGCGCGAGTATTTTATTTTTCTGAAGCGGTAGAAGCCAGCGAGCCGGCACCTCCAGCCACTACTGAGGTCCCATCTTGTATCACCTCTGGTGTACATGACTCCATGTAACATACAACGTAACATATTACATTCTTGTCACCTGTCTTATTTTTGTAAAACTCCCTGAAAGTTATAGCCACCCAGCCTTCTTAATGACGGAAACGTGTTTACTGGATAAAATGGCGCAATATTTACAATTATATAATACAACATTACAAATATATTTACATTAAATACGTTGAACATAGATGATATATCCAAGACTAGCAGTAAACAGTGTCAGCGAGAATGATTTCCATGCGGCTGAGTGTAACAGATCTCGGTAACAAATTCGTTAAAGATAAATTGTTGTTGATTCAAACTGGCTCCGAGTGGAACCTGCATTTTAAACAGTTGTGGTCGGTCTGTTGATCGTAAACGTCGAGCAGAATTAAGATTCTCCGCTCAGTCAATATTTGATAGCTGGTTGTGTAACAGATCGGGCTTGTCTCTTCTTAATCGGGCAAGCGCCTTATTATTCGTTTGCTTAGAAACATTTGACGCTGACATTTCATTTAAAGAGATGGGTCATAATTACCACGTCCTATAACAACGGGACATATCTCAAAAAAAACATAAATGTGTATAAACAATATGGCATACTTCCTAACTTCATTTTACACCTTCCTATAAATGTGTGGGAGAGCCATGCTTCGGCACGAATGGGCCGGCTCGACCGCAGTGATACTACAGCCTCACCAAAAACCGACTTGGAACAACGCTTCCGTTGTGTATCGTTGTGTGATTGAGGTTACCGGAGGCCCAATTACCCCCCTTCTTAATCTTCCCAATCCCCGATTTCCTAACAACCCTTAAATTCCTAACCCCAAAAGGCCGGCAACGCCATTATAAAGCCTTTGGTGTTTCAGGTGTCCACGGGCGGCGGCGATTGCTTACCACCAGGTGACCCGTCTCGTTGACCGACTTCTTCCATAAAAAAAACACAATTAAGACCGGACGTTATAATTAACATTGTGTTTCCTGATAGGTAAATAAAATGTGCAAATGGTGTAAAAAGGCAGAATAACTATGTATTAAAACTTTTTTTTATAAACGATATCTTTATATATATAATTCTTCTGTAAGTGTGTATGTCACTGAACTTCTTTTAAACGACTGGACTGATTATAATGAAATTTTTTGGCACGTGTGTTCAAGTATATCTGAGAATGGTTTAGATTCACTAATTTTGTCCGCTGGACAATGTTTTTTTTAAATAATTTTTAATTTATTGCGCTCCAGTAGTTGTTGATTTTGGAATGTAGGTTACATTGGATCGCGACAGGGTCTACCATAGCTGTGTCAAATATTAATGACGTTAGAGTATTGTGCATAACATTTGAATACATAATTTTCATAAAATGGTCCAGAATGTTTTAGCATCGAGTATTAAAAAAAGTTTAAAATTTTCAAATTAAAGACGTGTAGACAGGACAACGTCTGTCGGGTCCGCTAGTATTTTATAATACTAAATCTATACAATTTTAGGATTTTTTGTCTGATGACTTCTGTTTCTTCCTCTTCGGCGTCGTCATCGCCTTCGTTATGAGTGGATCTTCTTGTTTGTCAAAGCTATTCAGGTACCACTGCATTCTGCTGACTACTTGCGAAGGCTCCCACAGTGGCTTGTTTATTTCCTTATCAGTTTTACACGCGCCGAAATGAACATACATAATTCCTGTAAAGATTTGCAAACTTCATGAAATGTAATATGTCATAAAATGGTCTCATTTTTAGGGTTCCGCAGCCAAATGGCAAAAAACAGAACCCTTATAGATTCGTCATGTCTGTTTGTCCGTCCGTATGTCACAGCCATTTATTTCCGATACTGTTGAGCCTGCATAGTTCAAAACTTTGTAGGTTGATATATTCTGGTAACCGCTATTCGAATTTTGTATAAAATTTAATAAATTCAGAAATTAAAGGGGGACAACATGGAACTGATACAAAAAAAAATTTTTTCGGGGAACCCATCCGTGATGGGTGTCTTTAGATAGGGCTTTAAAAAAGACATTGAGTTTTCTATAACCATTTTTCGTCAAAATCAATTGTTTGAAATATAGACGCTTCCAAAGTGGAAAAATGAGTGTCCCCCCATCCCCCTCTAACTTTTCAAATAAGAGAGTGAGACAACTAAAAAAAAATATATGTTGTAGATTGCAATAGAAATTTTCAACGAAAATTGATTTGAACGAGATATCACTACTTGTTAGTTTTTAAGAAATAATTCATTTTCAAAAACCGCAAATATAACTTTGTCGTTCATAGTTCATACAAACGCTATGTAAAACCAAGTTAATTTATAACTTTTATATTATGTCATCTACTTGCTGCTACGGAGCCCTTCATGGGCGAGTCCGACTCGCACTTGGCCGGTTTATTAAAAATGTGTACAACAATTACAAAAACTGCACAACCGTAGTAAAGTAAAAACTAACGGTTGGAGCACACAGGTTACAAATATTATTGGTGACGACTGACGAGGGGATCCCGTAACTTGGTAGTTACAAACAAGAAATATAATACTCGTAAGTTTTATGTTAAACGTGACTTTAATGGCCTCTATTCCACCAATAAAGCCCTTTTGTTTGATATCGACTGTGAAGGTACTTGTGAAACAAATTGATTTATTTTAGATGGTCATCAAGATTGAACCAAATATGACACATCTGTCGTCAGAAAGGGGGTAAAACTGCAATTACTAAAGTTGTCCGAAAAAAACAAACAGTACAAGCTAATAAAACCGCTGAATAATAATAAACTTACGTGCTTTACCAAGAATATCTTGCTTACACTGTACAGCAAGGAAATCACAATATTTCATAGTGTAATAAGCTTTCGTTATGTCATATTCTAAATTACCCCCAGGTTTCCCAGTGCACGCGCCACACACAACCTTGGGCAGAGCGTCGATGTAGACCGCACAGACGGCAGTTATCCTGCAACAGATACATGTGTCAATACATCCCCACATTAACATCAACCTGTGTCAGTCACGTTGCTGGCTGCTTTTACACAGTACATGAATTTCTACGTACATTGTCTTACTTGTCTTTGTGAGCTTTTGTGTTCGTTTGTTACTCAATCACGTCAAAGTGGTTGAAGGGATCAGAATGAAATTTGAAACAGGAGTAGATTATGGCCTGGAATAACACAATTATTTTGTTTTTTACCCGACTGCGCCAGAAGGAGGGTTATGTTTTTCGGGAGTTTGTATGTATGTTTGTATGTACGTATGTATGTAATTATGTATGTATAATTGTTTGGCACGCTCTGCAACCTAAACGGCTTGATGGATTTTGGCTTGAGAGGTGTCGTATTTACTGTAAGAGGCGCCAAATTCGCATATTGCTCACTCTCTAGCCTGAACGACTCCATGGATTCCAGCTTGATAGGGGTAGTTTGATTCGTATTTACTGTTAGAGTGACACTAGATACCTATAATTACCAAAATATAAAAATAATAAAACTAAAACCAAATTAAATAAATTAAGGTAATTTAAAAAATAAAAAAACCCGACTGCGTTTCTTTGATGTTGCGAGGGGAAAGTTGTAGAAAATTGGGAACACATTACATTGGTTTGGTTAAAAACATTAATATAATAATTATATTTGTTAATTACTTATCGGTAGATAAGTGAACTGTTTACTAATAAACAAAACAATTTTATGGAGCATTGTACCATTTTTACAATATAGGTACATAATATTTCTGTATGTACCATATTGCTAGAATCTGATACACTATAATGTGCAATAGCCAAGTGTACAACAGCAGACAGGTGTAGAGAGTGGCTGTGAGTGACATACTTCTGGTAGATGTAGTTGCAGTCGTAGTTGCAGATGGGGGGCGGTGTCGTGGTGGTGGTGCCGCGGCCCGGCGTGGTGCTGGTCAGTATGTGCTCGCCGCCCACCCAGTACGGCTCGTAGCCTTTATTAGGGTTGTATTTAAATTGGAAACGTTTCTTTTTCTCCTTCAACACCAGACTCATCGTGGTCTCGTCCTTGGATTGCGACCTAAACACATAAACTGTATCAATCTCCACCGCGAATGCCATCACGATAATGTTAGCAGTCTGGTAAACTTCCCTGATCGCTGTGCAGAGTTGCTGTCTATTTTTCTAAACACTTTTCTCACTACTTTGTGTAGATTTTTAGTTTTCTACAAAACGAATTCATTTAAGCTAATAATGTATTGCCATTGTCACGCCATTTATCCCCGAAGGGGTAGGCAGAGGTACACATTGTGACTCGTAATGCCACTGTGCAATGTACACCCACGTTTCACAATTTGTGTTATAAGTCCCACAGATAGATAAACAATCGCCTTCTATGTAGATACATTTTTGTATCTAAATAAAAGTTTAAAATTGCCAAAGCGTCTTGATTTATTCCTTGCCATGTATCAGAAGAGGGCTTTGTCCCTCGCCTAGCAAGGGGGACAGTTTACAAGTTATTACATAGTTACATATACCAACTACCTGACACCCAGCTTTGTTTTGTTTACCTTAGGCACTAAAATAAGTATCAATGACTAGCTTACCTTCCATATTCAGATAATATGGCGCTCCACAGCACTGCAACGACAAACATAATGTGTGTGAACAGTCTATCGGAATTATTTAGGTAGTGGAAATATTGCTCTTTAAGTGTAACGTACGTGCTGCTAATGCTCTAAACTATTACAGCATAATGGAGTAGATACATACTCGCTACTGATATGACATATGAATAGGTATACGTTTATGCAAACTGCCCCATCAATCTCTGAAAGATCTGTTTAAAACAATAAATATCGTAACGGTGCCCTGTCAATTCCTATATGACAAATTACGTACGTAAGAAAAACTTTATAATGAATAATTATGTTATCGGTTTACTCACACAATCGCCGCGTCATGTGTCGCGCAGTGAAAAGTACGTGGCATAATGCACATTACGCCACGTACTTTTCACCATTTGTATTATAAGTGTCCATGGGCGGCGGCGATTGCTTACCATCAGATAATACGTCTGCTCGATTACCGGCGTGCTTCATAAAAAAAAACCATGTAATAGAAGGTGAGCCCATTGTCATATACTGGGCATAATTCCGGACTCTGTGCTACTACTGATAAATTTTCGTATAACCGAAAAAGGCCCAGCAATACTTTGCCCGACACGAGAATCGAACCCGAGACCCCTTGCGTCAGTCGCACTTACGACCACTCGACTAACAAGGCAGCCGCATTATCACTAATAAATACAGATATATAATCTATATGTACATAGGTACACTTGTAACTTTAAAATTAGTTACCAAGTGGAAACGATCCATTGTATTATTTGAACAAAATTCACTCACTTATTAACTCCAACAGCAGTACAGACGCACGCGAGTCCATCGCGACCGCGCCTTCTAACCTTTCATTACCATCAAAGTTAACAATGCACGACAAATGCACCGCTCTCTCGCCACCAAGCAAGCAATAACAAAAGTGTAAGTGAGATAGGGTAGCTGTATATTTGGCCAATAAATCCTTCCGAAATATGACTTCGAAGAGTTTTATTCAAAAAGAAACCTGCCCTTTCCCTCAAAAGGTCCAATGATTTATAGCCATCATTTCTGTGGCGTTTCTGTCCGGTGCTGAACAAACCCCTCTACAACCCCAACAGATAGAACCACCGTTGGGCTTGATATTCGTCTACTCGTACCCCAGGTGGATACGGCAGAACTTCCCCGAGAAGAGATCTATTGAAAATGAACGTTTTCAGAAATCGTGTATACTCAATTAGTGGGTCCCTAATTGGCAACATACTTTGAGGTGGTTCAACACAATTCTGAAACCCCTGTAACAAATATTGGCAACACTATGGAACGAGCGCCATCTGTGTGTAGTAACAATAAAACGAGCCATCACTAACGGCGATGGAGCGCAGCAGGCACAGGGAGGTGCGCCGGCGCACGTCGGATGTGGCCATCGCTCTAGCAACTACTCGACATTAGGAATTCAATTAATTCTATATTGTTATATTTATTACATTGCTCTCAGTTTCCTAACTGATCACTTGAGTTTATTCTGGTATTTTGTTAAGATTGAATTGATTATTAATGTGTAAAATAAATTAGTATCCTAATTCGTAGTTAATTTATTGTAATGCTAAATATTTTAATAAATGTATATTTGAATAATTACCTACTAATATTATTTTTGTTTTCAAATACAAATCTCCATAAAAGCCAAGCAACGATGAGGGAGGTGGCATTGGGTACAAGGAGTAGCCGGAGATGAGAAGACTTCCCCTGGGTTACTTCAGGTGATTCAGGTCCACGAGCCTGCGTCTGCAACATTATCTGGGGGCACGGTAGTGCCCCCGCCAAGACGAGCCAAGCGAAGCGCAAGCGCAAGGGCACTACCTACCTTTTCTCGAAGCGCTTCGTCGTATTTTTGAACCTTCATAACTTGAGTTTGGGTTATACCAGATAAACAAAATTTTCAGGATATAATGTCAGTGGTAGACTTAATAAACCTCTAAAGTTTCAATTGCATAGCTCTTATACTTTAGATTTTATTGATATCTAAAATACCCCGATTTCGTCACTCACTCACTCACTCACTCACTGATGATCAACAAAATTCTTAAGGTACTTTCTGAAGTCCTAGAAAACTGAAATTTGGTATGCAAGCTAGTATTAGTACCCAAACAACAAAAAAATCCTAAAACTTGGAACTTTTACCCCCCAACCCCTTAAACTAGGGGGTGAAAGTTTGTTCGAGACTTCCGCAACTTTTGACGCTAGAGGTCTGAATGCGGCCGCGGAGGGGTAAAAATCTGAAATAGGGAAACTTAATTCCCTATTTCCTGCTTGAGATCTGAAAATTATACACAAGTACATAGAACACAAACTTTTCATAAAAATCAAAACATTATCCTACCCATAAGTACTTAGATATGAATAATATTACTACACTTCACTTCGGTAAGTGTTTATTAATCAACCTATACTTTTGAACATAAGCATCGTAAGTATAGTATGCGCCAACGCCCGCCGCCTGCCCCCTCGTCCCCGCGCAGTAGCTAAAAATAATCGGCCCGTCAGCGAGCGCGGCACCCGAACGCGGGCAGACGCGCGAGGGCAGACGTCGTTGACGGTTGTCTCGTTGAATGAAAAATTTTCGGAATATTTCGGTGATTTAAAAGTTTGCTATCGCGGAGAAAAAAACCATTTGCCTAATATTTAATTGTTAGTAGTTTAGTAGGTAAAGGTTTAGATACTATACCTAATGCGCTCTAAGAAGGTGCGGCTGACAGATGCCAGTATGACGTTGACGTCTCTCTTTAGGGATGGACATTAGAAAAATCTTTTTTTATCGCTATCGATACTCGCAGCATACATTTAATTCTCTTGAATTTTTTTATTAAATGTGTGTGTTATTTAGTTGTGCAGTCTAACAACGTGTATATACTTGTCAAAATAAATATTTTATGACCGAGCCCTGAGGTGTTTCAGAGTTACAGTTTTACAGAACCGTGAAGAAAACAAGGATATATTAGTTTGTATATGTTAGATTAAGTACCACCACGCATTATCAATGGCGCCGGAAATGTCTAGAAAAATGCCTACTACATATTTCTGCTTAGATAATGTCACTGTGGTTTGGGCAGAGAGAGCCGCGTCTACAGTGGATTTACCCACATAATTAAAGGTTTTTTAAGAATGATAATTGAACGACGCACGATTTTCGTTTTTTATTCTAAAAAAACATCGACTACCTATCCATCGTAGCCGTACATCCCATCACTAAACACGACTATGGCTTTACGTTATACGCATAACACTTTACTTTATTTTTCATTTCATTAGATTTTAATTGAATACTAGAACATTCCGGTTGGTTTTAATTTAATTAACTACGCATCCGAATGATTTAACATAATACGAATGTGATACAGCTAAAATATTAAGGCATAATTTTTAAATCGCAGCAACTTTCAAGAGTGATACGAAACGTTACTGAATCTGTCAGCCGCACCTTCTTAGAGCGCATTAGGTATAGTGTTTTAATTTTCATTGATAAAAAGTATTAGGATTACGTTTGCAATTTTCTTATAAATTTAGTAGTTTAGTAGGTGAAGGTTTAGTTAGGTACTAGTGTTTTAATTTTCATTGATAAAAAGTATTAGCATTACGTTTGCAATTTTCTCACAAATTTAATTAAGAAATTCAAAGATTGAATAAGTAGGTATTTGCAATTAAGTAGTATAGGTTAGTAGGTATAATATGTTTATAGTTGTTTAGTAGGTACGACTTAGTGAGAATAATTTGATACGTAGGTCATTGTTAATAGGTTTAACTTAAGTAGTTTAGGATTACGTACGGTTTGAATATTGTATAGTAGGTAGAAAATTACGATATTGATAGTTGTTAATCTAGTGTTAAAAATAATTTTGTGTAGGTATTTTAGAACTAGGTTTAATAGGCTTATCTACAAGTACCTATACCGCTCATTTCATTGACACTTGTCCAGTAGGTGGGTAAACCTACAAAAAGAAATGAAATCCCACAAAAACATTTCATGTTAAATGTTGCCAAGACGAGACCATATAGCTCGCACTGTCAAAAAGTAATCAGATCCCGTGTAGAGCCAAGTTTCTAACCCTACATGCCCAGACCTAAATCGATAAGCCCTAATTTCACACTCAAGTTACGGGGAAATTCTACAGCCATAGCTCGTACTGCGTAGTTCGTAGCGCGTAGCAGAGTTTTTACGCTATAATCTCGTAGGCGTGCAAACCTTGGACGTAACTGGCGAGTTGGCCGCACGGAAAGAGTTTAGAAGATTGAATAGATTTTTAAGCTCAAGCCCATATGACGAATAGCAAAAAGTCCGTTATCGATTTAGGTCTGGGCATGTAGGGTTAGAAACTTGGCTCTACACGGGATCTGATTACTTTTTGACAGTGCGAGCTATATGGTCTCGTCTTGGCAACATTTAACATGAAATGTTTTTGTGGGATCATAATAAACACGAGACGGTAGAGTGAATGACCTGCGCCCTAGTACATCGAATTACTTGTTGCCAATTCCATTCAATAATTTCTTATTCAGAATGATGTCGCCACTCGCTCGTGTATTTGTGTGATTTAATTATGAGAAGGCCATTGTCGTTGGGATTGCGAGTTCTTTCAAAATGTTTCGTTGCCTTTTTCAAAGAACGAACTATATCTATGTATATGTATACAAGTATCGTTTATAGGAAACATAGAATCTGGCAAATAATTCCAGTTGTAATTCAAACACTTGAGGTTTTGTGCTAAACGCTTCGTGTGTGTATAAATAAGGGACATCCACCATAAACCATACATACGGGTTGCCGTCTGATTGGTGGGGTGTCGGTGGAAAGGACTTGGATAGATACGTTATCCGGCACATCACAACATCAAATACATCAATATAATTAATTTAAACAAATAAACTAACTAACTAACTAACTGACTGGCGGACTAAGAATATGTTGAATGTTCTGACCCTGTCAACTACCCCGTAGTCACATTTAAGCAAAAGTATAGAAGTGCAAGTGTGTCTTTTGATTTTGTTCTTTACTTAAAATCCATATAAAAGAGGATTAGAACATGCGCACCCGTGAAATTATATTGTACGTGGACGTTATCGTATCGTGCGCTCGCGCCGCGCCGCCGCCGGCGCACATAAACTGTACCCAGTCCATCTTAACTACATTGTGCAATAAGTGCACTGACATTACCTAAATACGTTCAATTTATTATAATGCTCCTTAAAATATACATCGGCGCTATTATGTTATTGATACTTTGTAAGTTTTAAACGTTTTCATTATTTAATTATGCAAAATATTTGAATGATGTAAATCTAGTAATTCCCTGAAACATTACATTTCTGTGAGTATGTACCTAAAGGGACAAAAAAACTGCTCAAGAAGAACTAAACTTTGTAATTATGTACCCATTTTATGAAAGGAGCTGGTTTATAGCAAATTCAAGCGACTGTTGAGGCTCTGTTCAAGTTCTTTTAGAACTTCCTCATATTAACCATGTTATAAATATGTTGCCTTCAATTCTTAGTGCAAGTCATACATTTGAGCGCAAGAATCGGCAGACACAGAACAAAAAGCATGCATAAACCGAAAGCGGAGAAACGCAGCATATGTGTGGGAAGCAAGTGGAAGACCGTGGGCTCGTACAGGTTCTGGCAGCGAGTGGCGTGTGCGCAGCGCAGGTCAGTTCTACGCTCTCCTGCATCATATTACTTGCCTGTTAGGTTTGGTTAGCTGCGGTTCTTTCCTTTTCTCCTGTGGGTCGAAACAGTTCCATTTATTTTGTCCGCGACTTCGTCCGCATAGAATAATGACTTCTGGCCCAGGCAAACCTGTAGGTACCCTGGAATATCATTCATCGCCTTGTTTCAAAATTCAACTGTTCAAGCAATTACCCTAACCCGTTCCTTAAACATTTCACATCATTTAAATTGTCGTGCAAACTGGGTTCCAATCAAGTCAATATTATTGTCATTGTGATAGTTTCTTATATCATCCTATATAGTCGCATTTGTTCACAACCGTCTACAATAATTTGTCTAAGAGAGGTTGGATTTTATTCTACAAAAAACTTCATTGTCTTATATTAGCTATCCGAATAAGTTAAATCCAATAAAGTTTTCGTAGAAACTATTCTATTATGAGTGAGTGAAATTACCAAATTTTACTTTCGCTTAATTTCGAAACCAAATGACTAGACAAACTTGAAATTTTTAGTATGATTTTTAATTTTAAGTATATGATGATTTAACTTGATTTTAAGTATGTAATTATAGCTTATTATTAGATGACAAAATGTCAGCGATCTAATATATCCAAAAGTTATCAAATAGGGGCCTGAAAATGTGGCGAAATGGTTTCAGTAAAGGACGGTATAGCACACACGTGCTTCGTGCTCGACTTGATGCTAACATTATGGGATATAAAAAATGCTTTGTAATAAAAATTCATCGTATAATATGCGGATATCAATGTGCGGGCATTGCCCAGAATATAGCAAACATTGAACCATTGGTAGAGGCGCGGGTGACTAGACTTCCACACTATCTCTTTTGTCCAGGAGTAACGACACGGGCCCAACTACGGACGTCATGGACTTGCTGCCGAGCGAGGAGGCGGGCCCGGCGCGGGACATGGTCTACGACCCCAACTACGGGCACGAGCCGTACTGGGCCGACGGCGGCTGGGTGTTCGACAAGTTCGTCCCCAATAAAACAGGATCCAAGTATATTTGCGGGGTGCGGTGTGCCCTGATGTTCCTCGAGTTAGTATAAGTCTATTCTAGTTTCTTTTTATTAAGTTATTATCAGTCAGATCAATCACTCCGGGACTATATCATCTACAAAAGACTCATATAATTTTATTTAAACTAGATAAAATATTTGTTATCATATTGGTATGATTTTTTTTTATTCATGGTTTTCATAGAAATATTTAGTTGCATTATGCTTCCGTGGACGACTACTTGTAGTTTCATTTAAGTCACATGAGTGATCTCCACACCGTATATTTATGTAAGTGTAGGAGAGCCACACATGCCTTGTGTTTTGGTTATACACGGCCCGCGTCGATTGCTTACCATCAGGTGATCTGTATCCTCGTTTGAAGTTTACATTAAAAAGCGTTTGCCATAGAGATCGCAGTTTTAAAGGCTCGGTTAAGTTTATCGGAGAAGTTGCAGGTCTCTGTTAAATGTCTCTCTTACTGAACTCCAAGAAATGATAAACGTATTAATTCTACTCTGCCGTCTCCAAGCCACGGACATGAAACCCCTCGTGTCAACTGCTGGTGTTGTCTTGGGTTAATTTCACGGACATGGTTGATCTAATCTAATTCGTCTCTTATTTTAATTACGACTTATAAGTGTTTTAGCCTACGTAGTGTTTACTGTTTAACCTTTAAACTATAATTATAACAATTATTTTGTTGTAGATACGGCAAAATTTGTGCACAGAACAAAAATAATGACAGGAAAACATTTGAAAGTTTTTGCGCTATGAAGAGTTTCGACTGCCATGATAGAGACAGTAAATATTACAATTTAATATTTATTTTCCCTCGCAATAAAAAGATCATTAGATCTTTATTCCACTAGTAAACTATATTTCGGTATTATATCAAAATCTAGCTAATATTATGATGCGAAAGTTTGTGTGTATGATTGTAACTCGATCATGTCAAACAGCTGAAGGGATTGGGATCAAATTTAGAACAGGGGTAGACTATGGTCTGGAATAACTCATAAGCTACTTATTATCTCATTCGAATACGGATAAAGCCGCTTGCAGAAACTACTGTATTATAATTTATAATATTTTATAACATATGGAAATGTACCAAGTTACCAGATTTTTACGACAGCTCGCTTCTTCATTGCCGATTAGACTGGAGCGTATATTTAGGAATGACGCGTGCAGAGTCATAAAGAAATAATAAGAAGTATTCACGGTCACTATTGTAAAGTTGTGGGATCGTGTTCAAGAACCTTCAGTTTTATGTATTGTGGTCTAAAAACAAAGAAAATAGAGTACAATCTAGTAAAGTGTTCATCTTGTATAAAATATTTATTTAAAAGATAGGTAGGTCCAAAACTTTATTTTGATTTTCTTAAATCCTACATCTAGGTAATCATTTCATAGTGCGCCTGCGTATATATAAATTTGATGTCAACATAAAAAAAATATCCAATTTTACATATTTATTGCAAATATTTTGTTTCCTTTAGTTAACGTATTACATCCATGCCAATTGTGTGAATTCCAAGACTCGTGTAGAGTTTCACAGTTGCAATCTCGGTTAGTAAAAAATTTGTAACTATTTAAATAAAATATTGAAGGCGCACAACACGATCGTTCGCAATGACACATCGGGGGCTGGGGGCGATTACCTAAATATAATTTACTGTAAATAACATCGCACGTTGCAGGATGGACACCGCTGTACAGAGGAGAATGCTACAGAAATTTACTACCTTTCTTCACCAAAGGTGGGAAAGCACTAGGCGTCCCAGCGCTAAGGGAGCAAGCCACATAACAATCTTGATCCCTGCGTCATTGATTACCTGTACTGTTAAATGTTCTCTTTAAATGTAAAAAAACCTCTTTCGATTTTGATTTTTATTTCTATCAAAATATTTTTATTATTCGTAGCTATCGGCGATTCATAGTTTTGCCTTTGGCTTGAGGTTATATAATATGTATGAGCTTATAATATGTGTAAAAATACTAACTATGATAAGTTATTGTAGTTTTTCCATAATATTTTTTATTTATGAATGTATATTTCTTTTATTAGCTATATTTTTGTTGGATTAGAAAAACCATTTCGATTTTAAAGTTTATTTACCTTTATTTGCTTCATACAAAATAATACGTCTTACAAACACACACCAAATGACAGTTGACGTGTTACTGAAGCACTATTCAGGATAACGTCAGCATAAATATAAAGGAAAAAATAAAGATTTATAGCAATTGTACTTTTTCGTGGATAACATAAGTTGCTGCAGGTCGTAGCTGGTAATTTAAAAAGTTCATGACTGAGATTTTGTACATTAGCTTTTGCCAGCGGCTTCGTTCGCGTTCCCGGGGGATAAAAACTATCCTATCACCCAAGTCAGCTCATACCTTGTCTGTATACCAACATCAAATTCCGGGAACGGGAGCTATGCGCATAAGTAATACAATGAAGATATTATATTTTTAACAGAGCGTAGGGCATATAGGCCAGTGCAGATACCTCTAATAAAGGTAAAAAGTAAAAGAAATTTATAGTAGAATGAAACCTATTGGAAATGGAAGAGAATATGCTAAAAATGGAAAAAAATAAAAATTCCACTCCATCCGAGTTCGGGAAGTGGGGGAGGGAGGTTTTAAGAGGAAAAATCGGTTTATCGCAATTTTCGGCGAAACTACAAGTCCTATAAAAAAAAGTTCAACGGCAAAGTTGTAGGTAATAAAAAGATCTACAACTTTTGTATTTACTTTTTTTTGTATTACCTCAAAATTTTGTGAAAAATTCAAAAAACTACGATTTCGGTTTTTTATTGTTATCTTCGACAAAAATATTTATTTTTTAACGAAATTTTGTGAAAACGTGCCTTTATATGTACCGAATATATTGTATTTTTTTGGAATTGAAAAATTATTTTTTTTACCAATTATTGATTAAATACCGAAAAATTATCCTAATTTTCAATCGAAAATTCACGCGTCAAAATATCAGATTTTTTATAAAGTTCTGTGGGCTTTTTGTTCGTTGAAATCTCTACTTTTCCATAGTGTAAAAAAATAAACGTTACTATGGAAAATGTTCTGAAAAAACAGGTCACTTCCCGAACTCGGATGGAGTGGAATTTTTATTTTTTTCCATTTTTAGCATATTCTCTTCCATTTCCAATAGGTTTCATTCTACTATAAATTTCTTTTGTTTCAAAACCTATCTGCACTGGCCTAATAAGCACGTTGGAGTTGACATCGAGCAGTTTTGTGTTTTGAAGTAACAGAAGAAAATTCCTAATATTTCACATAAACAAAAAACCAAAAACGAAAACAAAAAGCAAAAAATAACTATTATAAGTACCAACTGCTAGGTTAGAAGTCGGTGGTTAGTTTTCCTAGGATTCCATCGTCAGACCCTGACCTAGTGGAAATGGGACCCTCTCGGGAGTATAACCTTTGAAACTAAAGAAATATTTTGAAAATCGGTTCACATTTGGTGGAGTCATCGGTGAACAAATAAAAAACAAACAGCCGAATAGAATACCTCCTCTTTTTTTAAAGTCGGTAAAAATGCAGCAACATCTCCCGTTTTCCCAACATTTCTCTTCACTGCTCTGCTCCTATTGACCGCAGCGTGATGAAAAGTATACAATAACCTGCCCAGGAGTATGTCGAGTAGTATTACCTGTACTGTTAAATGTTCTCTTTAAATGTAAAAACCTCTTTCGATTTTGATTTTTATTTCTATCAAAATATTTTTATTATTCGTAGCTATCGGCGATTCATAGTTTTGCCTTTGGCTTGAGGTTATATAATATGTATGAGCTTATAATATGTGTAAAAATACTAACTATGATAAATTTTTGTACTTTTCCGTAATATTTTTTATTTATGAATGTATATTTTTTTTATTAGCTATATTTTTGTCGAGTAGTTTTTGTTTCTATAAAGAACATACAGACAGACAAACAGACAGATAAAAATTTTACTGATTGCATTTTTGGCATCAGTATCGATCACTAATCACCCGCTGATAGTTATTTTTTAAATATATTTCGAGGACAGAATTGACCACTTTACACATTTATTACAAGTATATATATTTCGTTTCCTTTAGGTTACTTATTGATTCCATACCATTTGTGTGAATTCCAAGACAAAAAAATCGTAACTGTTTAAATAACAACATCGTTCGCAATGACACATCGTGGGCTAGGGGCGATTACCTAAATATAATGTACTGTAAATGACATCGCTCTTTGCAGAATGGACACCGCTGTACAGAGGAGATTGCTACAGAGATTTAAGGCCTTTCTACACCTGGAATGCTGTGGGTAGAGCAAAAAGCGCTATTAACGAAGTCAGCAAGCGACACAAACATCTTGATCCCTACGTTGGCCCTGCCACAGAATAATAGCGTAGTTGATTCCATGTACTGTTAGAGGAAATATAAAAACATATTTAATCATTTTTCAATTTTGATTTTTATTTCTATTAAGAAGATTTTCATTATTTGTAGGAATTGGGGATTCATAGTGTTGCCTACCCCACATTCAGAATCAGAATGATCCCATTATCATACGCCCATTTAATAATGTTAATAAAATCCTCCAATGTTAAACAATGTGTTAAAAGTTAACAGCAATAGTTAGGTACAGGGAATTCTTGCATTTCATTAGGCACATTTCATGAGTTTAACAGTGTGATTCCTATTCAAAAGCAATTTATGAAACCGCTCGCAGCGCGGTCGGCGCAGTGGCACTGGGGCGGCATGCGGCATCCACAACAAATAATTTATTTCTATTCCACACAATGAGTTACACTCCCCGGCCGATTGTAAATTTTCTTGAGCTTACTCGAAATCCGGGCTTAGTTTGTACCGGTAAATACGTAACTAAAACACACAAGTATTCCATAAGTAGGTATTTGATCGGCATTACAACACGAACGCAACGGGATCGCCCACATAACAGAATAATTATTTATTGTTTGCCTCGGAAACAGAGCTATATGTACTTGTCTGAGCTTATCTTATGTATATTTACTACTCATACCGTACTTATAATGCCTTCACGCTCTACACATATAACTTGCATACTACAATCATACACAGGTGCCTTTTAATCATCCAATGATTTCTTTCGCCTTGGGCGAGACGAGATGAAGTATCAAACTGTTAATGACTAAAAACTACCCGTCAGTCCGCACCATGGCCTGAACCAATGCCGGACGGGAGAGGTCGCCGTCGTAATGCATTTTGCATATTTTTTAGGAATTTTATATTTTTGTAGCATAGGTTAATTCTACGAAATTGGGTCCCAAATATTTGACATAAAAAATAGCTGTCTGTCTAGCATCAATTAATTACGAGCTGGCCTCGAACCTATAAAGTTGTGCCTCACGACCGGACTCCGTATCATTAGTCATTGTAGCCACCGCGTCTTAACACAAAGTCCATCTCAATTTAAAATATATTAATCATAAGGTAGGTAGGAGCGAAGTCTGTGCCGCGCACCGCCGACACCCTCCTTGCTTCAGTTCGCAATTATTATTACTTAGGTACCTACTCGTGTTTAGATACTCATGTGTCATTGAAAAACCAAAAGAAGCTTTCCATCTGAAACTTATGAAAAACAAAAGACAAAAGTAAATTCGCATGACTGAATTTCACCATGTTTCAGAAAATAAAGTTAACATAAAACCTTTACTTATGTATTTAAAAATACGTTGTCAATATTCCCTGTGTCTTAAAACAATTAAAGAAAATAATTAAAATATACGCAAGAATAATTATTCAATTCAAACCAGTAGTTTTGAAGCTTAGCGCGAACAAACAAATGAACGGACCAAGGGTTCGAATTGAATAGTAAATACAAAGATTTGTTGGATAGTAGTCCATTTATCGACGAAGACTATTTTATGAAACATTTGATTCTCGCTACGACCAATAGACAGGGGTTAAACCAGGGCGGGTGCGGGAGTAGCTAGGGTTCTATTACCTTGACTATTGTTGTACCTGTACAAGCACATTACATTATTTACTTTTATTCACTCTTTCACTGAATGCAAGTAATAGGTCACAATGTCCACAGGCGCTGTCCAAGCCTGAACGTGGGGAGTAAGTGAGAAGGGGAGTAAGTGACAAGATATATCCATTAGTGGTCATTGAAATGTTGCTTTGTCTTGTCAACAACGGCGCCGGCGTCCTGAATGTAGCGCTCTCTCTTATTGGTTTAGAGAAGAGTTAATTTGGAGCTGTTTAAGAGTATAGAACCCAAACCATTGCCGGTCGACCCCATAAAAGTGTGTAGACGGTTGTACAATACGACTAGATAGTACAGAATCCCTAACAGAAATCCCTATTCTGAGGCGGCACTAGAAAGTTACGCGCAAATGTTCATAGATGCCGCTTATTTAAGGCAAAACGGCGTGAATAACCTACTACAATATGCAAGAATTTTGGAAGATAAATCGGACAAAAACCTTAAAAATCAGCAAAGTAAACACTTCAGTTTCAGCGCCTCATTTAATTACCGACGGGCGCGGGCGGGTGCAGACAATCGAGATGGACGCTCCAATAAATCAGGCTCCATAATACTCCAGCCCAATTATACTAACTAACGTAAATCATAAAAAAATGTCTGGAGCGGTCATCACGCGTAGATAGTGGGGACAAGTCCGCATCAATCAAACTTAGTGTCGAAAGAAGGCGCGACCGACACCGGAGGTGGGGACTGGGGGCTTTACAGGATCGCCACTTTTGGACATACCAAGCTTTTGTGGCATTTTGTAGCAGTTCCAACTGCAGGTACACGTACCTGCATTTACACAAACAAAAGTCTGATTGCCCATTCATTATCTCCAGTGACGGCGCAGTCAATGATCTTCTTAATAGGTACCTGCCTAACCTCGTAAGCTGATAGTACCGTGCAGACCTAATCCTTCCCAATGAACGACGACCCTAAGAAAGCCCTGTCATAAATTTCATGACTTCGCACAATAATCGACGATTTTTATAGCTTCAAGACTCGGACAGGCCGACATACTGCTAGCTCGGCTATTACACTTCCACCCCACTCACTCCGGATCACTTCACTTCAAAAGAAGAGAATTGAATACTAAGCAACACGTCTCGAAACTACCCTTGACGAGTCAAACATATTGCTGACTTTGTATTGAATGTATTTGTTCGACACGTGACCAATCTTATACGTATCGCAATTTAGTTACACTCGCATTACCTACCTATCTTCATGCGCTTATCTCTAAAACAATGTGTACCTATTCTAATTAAAATTAAAAATAACAAAATTTTATTCACTAGCTGTTGCCGGCGACTTCGTCCCCGTAGAATAATTAATAATTATTATTTTTCATAATAAAAGTAGTCTAAGTTACTCCTTAGTACATCAGCTATCTACCAATAAAAGTCCCGTCAAAATCGGCCCAGTCATTTCAGAGTTTAGCCGGAACAAACAGACACAAATAAGGAAAAAAAATAGATTTGATTATAGTATGATATGTATATTCATATACATGTAGTTAAAAGCGGTTATTTCAATATTATAAACAGACACTACAATTTTATTTAGTAGTAGTAGTAGAATGCATATAATTATATACCTACGATACTGAATCTCTGTGGATTGCAAACAAAATTCTGCTCGTGTTCTGCCCCGAATGAATTTCATTTCATCGGTAACAGTAAATTGTAAACTCCAGAAATAGCTACTTTGTTTATAGCACTAAGTAATCACAAGTTTTTGATATTCAACGCGAGCACCGAGCGCCGCCGACAGCGCTGTGGCAAGCTTAATAAGTATTCATCTGCGGAGTTGTGAACCGTTGTGCGGCGCGAACCCACGGGGACATAAAAGTATCTCTTGAATAAACGTTTAACTTGCAGATTGGAGCTGTTATTCCGCTAGAAGAAGCCGCGCTCTCCGCCGTCGCCGCTATGAATTCTTACTACGCTAATGTTCAGCGGAAGAGTTTTATTACGGTCCCTGTAAAATTTGTAGCATAGGTATGACATCGTAGCGTCGCGTCCGGCACGGCGGCACCGCACCATGCGACATCTACTCCAGATATTAAAACCGCTTCAAATAGCAAAAGTTTTATTTCCCGTGAGGTGCGAGCCGACCTGTGAGCATTGTTTATAGTGCACACGTAATAGAATTCTTCCCACGACAAATGCTAGTTGAGTTGTTCGCGAGATGATATTCTCGCGGCCCTTCTCTATAATGTCGGTCTACGAATGTTCGCGATGTTCTCCATGGTATGATGTAAAAGTATTTAGGTACCGCAGAACGTAACTTCGCAAAATATAATTTGTGTACTTGTCACTTCATATTCATGTTGAACTCACTTCACTTGTACCCTTATTCAACTATCTGCTTATATAAAACATCATATCATTATTGTACTTTTTTTGCCTGGCTCAAAATTATGCAGGTTTTCTACTAAATAAATAAATCACGCTACGATTAGGAGCCGAGCAGCGGGCGAAACCACGCGGGACTACCTAGTCTTACAAAACCTGACCAATCCAAGGATCCGCTGCTTTCTGAATTTAGAGAACATCAAACCCTTACTTTAATTTTCTAACATTTTCACAAATGCGATAACAATGAGATGTTCACAAGTGCGCAATCAAATAATATTTAGAAGAGCAACAAGCACTTTAGGTCAAAGCTATAATATAATAAAGCACACGACACGGCGCGGCCGCGGCCATGGCAGTGTGTGCAGGGCTCGCAGATGGCGCTCCATCAAGTGATCATTAACACCGACGGAGTACCGGCGTCGTATGCTAACTGCATTCTAATATTTTGTGTAATCTGTTACTATTGCACCAACGTGCCGGCTTAACCGAAATGATTGTTATATGTATGTACTTGATATTGGTAGGCCATTATACACTGTGCGATGATGTGACCGGCGGTGGAGCGCGCCTACAAATACAATACCACAATCCTGTGACACCACGGCCGCACAGAAAACCGGCGTGAAATAACGTCTGCGTTAAGTGAAGTTAGCGTAGAACCAATCTTCCCCCCCTTCTCCCATGCATAATCTCTAAATGTAAAAGTAACTTCACCAGATATACAAGTGCCCACAGGCGGCACCGACCAGATCACCAATTTGGTGAACCGTCTGCAGACCATATTCGTAAAATAATAAGTGTGATGTTTTTGCTTTAAACGAGGAACCCAATACAAAATGAAATGAAAATGAATATCAATTATTAATATCATTTATTTTTATTAAAGAGCAAATAAAGACCATTTATACATCGTAATCTGTGCAGGTCTTCATAACCACCTACAGTACGCGCCGAGTTACTCATATCTTGGGCGTCGAACGAGTAATGTACCTTACTAATGTGTACTACGACGGTAAACTTACGTACCTATGTAAAACTATGTAATTCTTACAACTTACTTTATTTAATAATTTACAAATTTTCAAGGCACTGTAATCAGGTGATTTATCTAATCCGCAGAAATTATAGGTGAACATGCAATTAATGAACATCGGCAATAGTAATATGCAGAATAATGCAGAATAGTATAAATCACCCGTTTCTTTTTTTCAAAAGATTACATAAACAGTGCCGATTTCCGCAACTTACGTTTACGCTATACATACATTTTTTACGTTCAAGGAAACTAATGAACCGATTTTAATGAAACTAACACGCAATATAAGAAAACAATGACTTGAAATATAGTTTAAAACATTTTACTTTATTTTATTTGAAAATACTACCAGTTTATTACTAGTAAAGTAAGGTTACATTTATTAACATTGAGGATATTTCAAAATATACTTTAGGCCTCCAGGGCCATCCCCGGCGGCCGGGGACTTCTGTCTCGTCCGGGGTGCGGACTGCCTCGCCGATTGCCAAGAGTCCGACATAGTCTCTTCTGTTAACTTATTGGACGGTTTCCCCCTCCAAAAAGCCGACGAGCACTCAAACATGCATATCCCAATTTGTCTCTCGCTGTTTTTTTTTACTTTTTACGAGTATCGAAAGTGTGAGTATCAAGTTTCTTTTATATCGGTTTAGTAGTTTCCTTAAATTTGGATTGTAACATTTGTACCAAACTACGAACCGCGAAAACGGTTTTAATACAGTATGCTTAGTACGAGTTTCCTTTACGTTGAGCCGGCCAATCAGATCGCTAAACGTGCTCTCATTTCGATTGCTTTAAACGTAAAGCTAACTCGTACTAAGGATACAGATACATGTGTATCTTGTAGGACTAATAATAAATGTAATCCAAGATTGTTAGGAATAAATCATTAAATGCATGAGTCGGAACACAGCCGGGTGTAGTGCACCCAGCCTACCGCGGCGCGTTGGTGGTGCGCTGCACGGAGGACATGCCGTCCACGAAGCGCGTGCGGAACAACACGTTGGCGTTGTTGAACATGCCGTCCTTCAGCGACACTATGATGAACTGCAACAACAGGACGGGGTAGTACCGACAGTATGCAGTGTATTGCGTGCAGTAGTATAGTATAGTAGGTACCTGCGAGTTGCGGAAGTGCGTCCGCAGCATGAGTCCGATGTTCTGCGTGTGCGAGAGGTCGAGCGCGGCGTCCACCTCGTCCAGCACGTAGAGCGGCGCGGGCTGCCAGCGCAGTAGTATAGTATAGTAGGTACCTGCGAGTTGCGGAAGTGCGTCCGCAGCATGAGTCCGATGTTCTGCGTGTGCGAGAGGTCGAGCGCGGCGTCCACCTCGTCCAGCACGTAGAGCGGCGCGGGCTGCCAGCGCAGTAGTATAGTATAGTAGGTACCTGCGAGTTGCGGAAGTGCGTCCGCAGCATGAGTCCGATGTTCTGCGTGTGCGAGAGGTCGAGCGCGGCGTCCACCTCGTCCAGCACGTAGAGCGGCGCGGGCTGCCAGCGCAGTAGTATAGTATAGTAGGTACCTGCGAGTTGCGGAAGTGCGTCCGCAGCATGAGTCCGATGTTCTGCGTGTGCGAGAGGTCGAGCGCGGCGTCCACCTCGTCCAGCACGTAGAGCGGCGCGGGCTGCCAGCGCAGTAGTATAGTATAGTAGGTACCTGCGAGTTGCGGAAGTGCGTCCGCAGCATGAGTCCGATGTTCTGCGTGTGCGAGAGGTCGAGCGCGGCGTCCACCTCGTCCAGCACGTAGAGCGGCGCGGGCTGCCAGCGCAGTAGTATAGTATAGTAGGTACCTGCGAGTTGCGGAAGTGCGTCCGCAGCATGAGTCCGATGTTCTGCGTGTGCGAGAGGTCGAGCGCGGCGTCCACCTCGTCCAGCACGTAGAGCGGCGCGGGCTGCCAGCGCAGTAGTATAGTATAGTAGGTACCTGCGAGTTGCGGAAGTGCGTCCGCAGCATGAGTCCGATGTTCTGCGTGTGCGAGAGGTCGAGCGCGGCGTCCACCTCGTCCAGCACGTAGAGCGGCGCGGGCTGCCAGCGCAGTAGTATAGTATAGTAGGTACCTGCGAGTTGCGGAAGTGCGTCCGCAGCATGAGTCCGATGTTCTGCGTGTGCGAGAGGTCGAGCGCGGCGTCCACCTCGTCCAGCACGTAGAGCGGCGCGGGCTGCCAGCGCAGTAGTATAGTATAGTAGGTACCTGCGAGTTGCGGAAGTGCGTCCGCAGCATGAGTCCGATGTTCTGCGTGTGCGAGAGGTCGAGCGCGGCGTCCACCTCGTCCAGCACGTAGAGCGGCGCGGGCTGCCAGCGCAGTAGTATAGTATAGTAGGTACCTGCGAGTTGCGGAAGTGCGTCCGCAGCATGAGTCCGATGTTCTGCGTGTGCGAGAGGTCGAGCGCGGCGTCCACCTCGTCCAGCACGTAGAGCGGCGCGGGCTGCCAGCGCAGTAGTATAGTATAGTAGGTACCTGCGAGTTGCGGAAGTGCGTCCGCAGCATGAGTCCGATGTTCTGCGTGTGCGAGAGGTCGAGCGCGGCGTCCACCTCGTCCAGCACGTAGAGCGGCGCGGGCTGCCAGCGCAGTAGTATAGTATAGTAGGTACCTGCGAGTTGCGGAAGTGCGTCCGCAGCATGAGTCCGATGTTCTGCGTGTGCGAGAGGTCGAGCGCGGCGTCCACCTCGTCCAGCACGTAGAGCGGCGCGGGCTGCCAGCGCAGTAGTATAGTATAGTAGGTACCTGCGAGTTGCGGAAGTGCGTCCGCAGCATGAGTCCGATGTTCTGCGTGTGCGAGAGGTCGAGCGCGGCGTCCACCTCGTCCAGCACGTAGAGCGGCGCGGGCTGCCAGCGCAGTAGTATAGTATAGTAGGTACCTGCGAGTTGCGGAAGTGCGTCCGCAGCATGAGTCCGATGTTCTGCGTGTGCGAGAGGTCGAGCGCGGCGTCCACCTCGTCCAGCACGTAGAGCGGCGCGGGCTGCCAGCGCAGTAGTATAGTATAGTAGGTACCTGCGAGTTGCGGAAGTGCGTCCGCAGCATGAGTCCGATGTTCTGCGTGTGCGAGAGGTCGAGCGCGGCGTCCACCTCGTCCAGCACGTAGAGCGGCGCGGGCTGCCAGCGCAGTAGTATAGTATAGTAGGTACCTGCGAGTTGCGGAAGTGCGTCCGCAGCATGAGTCCGATGTTCTGCGTGTGCGAGAGGTCGAGCGCGGCGTCCACCTCGTCCAGCACGTAGAGCGGCGCGGGCTGCCAGCGCAGTAGTATAGTATAGTAGGTACCTGCGAGTTGCGGAAGTGCGTCCGCAGCATGAGTCCGATGTTCTGCGTGTGCGAGAGGTCGAGCGCGGCGTCCACCTCGTCCAGCACGTAGAGCGGCGCGGGCTGCCAGCGCAGTAGTATAGTATAGTAGGTACCTGCGAGTTGCGGAAGTGCGTCCGCAGCATGAGTCCGATGTTCTGCGTGTGCGAGAGGTCGAGCGCGGCGTCCACCTCGTCCAGCACGTAGAGCGGCGCGGGCTGCCAGCGCAGTAGTATAGTATAGTAGGTACCTGCGAGTTGCGGAAGTGCGTCCGCAGCATGAGTCCGATGTTCTGCGTGTGCGAGAGGTCGAGCGCGGCGTCCACCTCGTCCAGCACGTAGAGCGGCGCGGGCTGCCAGCGCAGTAGTATAGTATAGTAGGTACCTGCGAGTTGCGGAAGTGCGTCCGCAGCATGAGTCCGATGTTCTGCGTGTGCGAGAGGTCGAGCGCGGCGTCCACCTCGTCCAGCACGTAGAGCGGCGCGGGCTGCCAGCGCAGTAGTATAGTATAGTAGGTACCTGCGAGTTGCGGAAGTGCGTCCGCAGCATGAGTCCGATGTTCTGCGTGTGCGAGAGGTCGAGCGCGGCGTCCACCTCGTCCAGCACGTAGAGCGGCGCGGGCTGCCAGCGCAGTAGTATAGTATAGTAGGTACCTGCGAGTTGCGGAAGTGCGTCCGCAGCATGAGTCCGATGTTCTGCGTGTGCGAGAGGTCGAGCGCGGCGTCCACCTCGTCCAGCACGTAGAGCGGCGCGGGCTGCCAGCGCAGTAGTATAGTATAGTAGGTACCTGCGAGTTGCGGAAGTGCGTCCGCAGCATGAGTCCGATGTTCTGCGTGTGCGAGAGGTCGAGCGCGGCGTCCACCTCGTCCAGCACGTAGAGCGGCGCGGGCTGCCAGCGCAGTAGTATAGTATAGTAGGTACCTGCGAGTTGCGGAAGTGCGTCCGCAGCATGAGTCCGATGTTCTGCGTGTGCGAGAGGTCGAGCGCGGCGTCCACCTCGTCCAGCACGTAGAGCGGCGCGGGCTGCCAGCGCAGTAGTATAGTATAGTAGGTACCTGCGAGTTGCGGAAGTGCGTCCGCAGCATGAGTCCGATGTTCTGCGTGTGCGAGAGGTCGAGCGCGGCGTCCACCTCGTCCAGCACGTAGAGCGGCGCGGGCTGCCAGCGCAGTAGTATAGTATAGTAGGTACCTGCGAGTTGCGGAAGTGCGTCCGCAGCATGAGTCCGATGTTCTGCGTGTGCGAGAGGTCGAGCGCGGCGTCCACCTCGTCCAGCACGTAGAGCGGCGCGGGCTGCCAGCGCAGTAGTATAGTATAGTAGGTACCTGCGAGTTGCGGAAGTGCGTCCGCAGCATGAGTCCGATGTTCTGCGTGTGCGAGAGGTCGAGCGCGGCGTCCACCTCGTCCAGCACGTAGAGCGGCGCGGGCTGCCAGCGCAGTAGTATAGTATAGTAGGTACCTGCGAGTTGCGGAAGTGCGTCCGCAGCATGAGTCCGATGTTCTGCGTGTGCGAGAGGTCGAGCGCGGCGTCCACCTCGTCCAGCACGTAGAGCGGCGCGGGCTGCCAGCGCAGTAGTATAGTATAGTAGGTACCTGCGAGTTGCGGAAGTGCGTCCGCAGCATGAGTCCGATGTTCTGCGTGTGCGAGAGGTCGAGCGCGGCGTCCACCTCGTCCAGCACGTAGAGCGGCGCGGGCTGCCAGCGCAGTAGTATAGTATAGTAGGTACCTGCGAGTTGCGGAAGTGCGTCCGCAGCATGAGTCCGATGTTCTGCGTGTGCGAGAGGTCGAGCGCGGCGTCCACCTCGTCCAGCACGTAGAGCGGCGCGGGCTGCCAGCGCAGTAGTATAGTATAGTAGGTACCTGCGAGTTGCGGAAGTGCGTCCGCAGCATGAGTCCGATGTTCTGCGTGTGCGAGAGGTCGAGCGCGGCGTCCACCTCGTCCAGCACGTAGAGCGGCGCGGGCTGCCAGCGCAGTAGTATAGTATAGTAGGTACCTGCGAGTTGCGGAAGTGCGTCCGCAGCATGAGTCCGATGTTCTGCGTGTGCGAGAGGTCGAGCGCGGCGTCCACCTCGTCCAGCACGTAGAGCGGCGCGGGCTGCCAGCGCAGTAGTATAGTATAGTAGGTACCTGCGAGTTGCGGAAGTGCGTC
Source organism: Spodoptera frugiperda (assembly GCF_023101765.2). Taxonomy (NCBI): domain Eukaryota; kingdom Metazoa; phylum Arthropoda; class Insecta; order Lepidoptera; family Noctuidae; genus Spodoptera; species Spodoptera frugiperda. The sequence goes on along the minus strand of NC_064219.1, from coordinate 138,982 downwards.
CGCAGCATGAGTCCGATGTTCTGCGTGTGCGAGAGGTCGAGCGCGGCGTCCACCTCGTCCAGCACGTAGAGCGGCGCGGGCTGCCAGCGCAGTAGTATAGTATAGTAGGTACCTGCGAGTTGCGGAAGTGCGTCCGCAGCATGAGTCCGATGTTCTGCGTGTGCGAGAGGTCGAGCGCGGCGTCCACCTCGTCCAGCACGTAGAGCGGCGCGGGCTGCCAGCGCAGTAGTATAGTATAGTAGGTACCTGCGAGTTGCGGAAGTGCGTCCGCAGCATGAGTCCGATGTTCTGCGTGTGCGAGAGGTCGAGCGCGGCGTCCACCTCGTCCAGCACGTAGAGCGGCGCGGGCTGCCAGCGCAGTAGTATAGTATAGTAGGTACCTGCGAGTTGCGGAAGTGCGTCCGCAGCATGAGTCCGATGTTCTGCGTGTGCGAGAGGTCGAGCGCGGCGTCCACCTCGTCCAGCACGTAGAGCGGCGCGGGCTGCCAGCGCAGTAGTATAGTATAGTAGGTACCTGCGAGTTGCGGAAGTGCGTCCGCAGCATGAGTCCGATGTTCTGCGTGTGCGAGAGGTCGAGCGCGGCGTCCACCTCGTCCAGCACGTAGAGCGGCGCGGGCTGCCAGCGCAGTAGTATAGTATAGTAGGTACCTGCGAGTTGCGGAAGTGCGTCCGCAGCATGAGTCCGATGTTCTGCGTGTGCGAGAGGTCGAGCGCGGCGTCCACCTCGTCCAGCACGTAGAGCGGCGCGGGCTGCCAGCGCAGTAGTATAGTATAGTAGGTACCTGCGAGTTGCGGAAGTGCGTCCGCAGCATGAGTCCGATGTTCTGCGTGTGCGAGAGGTCGAGCGCGGCGTCCACCTCGTCCAGCACGTAGAGCGGCGCGGGCTGCCAGCGCAGTAGTATAGTATAGTAGGTACCTGCGAGTTGCGGAAGTGCGTCCGCAGCATGAGTCCGATGTTCTGCGTGTGCGAGAGGTCGAGCGCGGCGTCCACCTCGTCCAGCACGTAGAGCGGCGCGGGCTGCCAGCGCAGTAGTATAGTATAGTAGGTACCTGCGAGTTGCGGAAGTGCGTCCGCAGCATGAGTCCGATGTTCTGCGTGTGCGAGAGGTCGAGCGCGGCGTCCACCTCGTCCAGCACGTAGAGCGGCGCGGGCTGCCAGCGCAGTAGTATAGTATAGTAGGTACCTGCGAGTTGCGGAAGTGCGTCCGCAGCATGAGTCCGATGTTCTGCGTGTGCGAGAGGTCGAGCGCGGCGTCCACCTCGTCCAGCACGTAGAGCGGCGCGGGCTGCCAGCGCAGTAGTATAGTATAGTAGGTACCTGCGAGTTGCGGAAGTGCGTCCGCAGCATGAGTCCGATGTTCTGCGTGTGCGAGAGGTCGAGCGCGGCGTCCACCTCGTCCAGCACGTAGAGCGGCGCGGGCTGCCAGCGCAGTAGTATAGTATAGTAGGTACCTGCGAGTTGCGGAAGTGCGTCCGCAGCATGAGTCCGATGTTCTGCGTGTGCGAGAGGTCGAGCGCGGCGTCCACCTCGTCCAGCACGTAGAGCGGCGCGGGCTGCCAGCGCAGCATGCCCAGCACCAGCGACAGCGCCACCAGCGAGCGCTGCCCGCCCGACAGCTCGCCCAGCGACTCCTTCCACGACCCGTTGAACCCCACCTTCACCTGCCGGACCGACACCCGTTACTCTTGTCTGTCTCCCTACTCCGCGGTCGCACTCGCTGCTGTACCGACCTCGAGTCCGTCGAGCACGGTCTGGCCCTCGGGCGGCATGAGCTTGGCCTCGGCGCCGGGCAGCAGCGTGGAGAAGATGGAGCCGAAGTCCTTGTTGACCTGCTCGCACGCCGCCACCAGCGTCTTCCTCTTCTTCTCGTCCAGCTCCGCCATCACCTCCACTAACTTCGCGCGGTCTGCCTCCACTATCTGCTTCTTGTGCAGCAGTTCTTGGTACTGTCAAAAGTGCACGGTATCAGTATATTACCAAGGGAACTACACAAATAAAATAAACGTGATACCAAGCTGTCACGGCGCGCCTGCAGTAGGTGTGTGGCAGTATGTGCAGTATGTGCAGTACCTGCTCCTCCTCCTTGCCCAGCAGGGTATGGGCGCGCGCGTTGAGTCCCCTGGCCAGTCCGTCGCGGCGCGCCTGCAGCTGCTGCAGCCGCGCGGCGGCGGCGCCGGCCTGCCGCGCCTGGAAGTCGAAGATACCGCCCGGCGCACCGAAGTACGACCGCTCCGAACTGATCCACGGGTTCGCTTTTTCCAAGTTTGTAATCTGCAACACCATCGATCATCCATCATCAATCGGTACCTGAGTACATTAGTTATGTAATACTTAAATATAAAGCCATTTGTACCAGTATTTGCTCGCGTGACCCCGTGCTACCCCAAACGCCTGTACCAGTAGTTGCTCGCATGACCCCGTGTTACCCCAAACGCCTGTACCAGTAGTTACTCGCGTGACCCCGTGTTACCCCAAACGCCTGTACCAGTAGTTACTCGCGTGACCCCGTGTTACCCCAAACGCCTGTACCAGTAGTTACTCGCGTGACCCCGTGTTACCCCAAGCGCCTGTACCAGTAATTACTCGCGTGACCCCGTGTTACCCCAAGCGCCTGTACCAGTAATTACTCGCGTGACCCCGTGTTACCCCTAGCGCCTGTACCAGTAATTACTCGCGTGACCCCGTGTTACCCCAAGCGCCTGTACCAGTAGTTACTCGCGTGACCCCGTATTACAAGCGCCTGTACCAGTATTTGTTCGCGTGACCCCGTGCTATCCCAAGCGCCTGTACCAGTAGTTGCTCGCATGACCCCGTGTTACTCCAGGTGCTTGTACCAGTAGTTGCTCGCATGACCCCGTGTTACTCCAGGTGCTTGTACCAGTAGTTACTCGCGTAACCCCGTATTACCCCAAGCGCCTGTACCAGTAATTACTCGCGTGACCCCGTGTTACCCCAAACGCCTGTACCAGTAGTTGCTCGCATGACCCCGTATTACCCCAAGCGCCTGTACCAGTAGTTGCTCGTATGACCCCGTATTACCCCAAGCGCCTGTACCAGTAGTTGCTCGTATGACCCCGTAAAGCGCCTGTACCAGTAATTACTCGCGTGACCCCGTGTTACCCCTAGCGCCTGTACCAGTAGTTGCTCACATGACCCCGTGATACCCCAAACGACTGTACGAGTAATCGCTCGTGTGACCCGTGTTAAATAATAGCAGACATTACTAAATAAATGTCACCGAAACACAAAAGAAATCTAACATTAAAACTAACAGATTAGTCCTCACCTTAGCACGCAGTTCAGCAGCCTCAGTCTGCAGCTCATTCAGTCTGTATTCCAACTCTTGAATCTTCAGCTCGTGCTCGCCGTTACTTTTGTGCAATTTTTCCTTTTTCTGCAATAATCGCGAGATCTCCGTGTTGCGACTCGCTATCTCCGCCTTCTGGCTCTTTATGCGCGACTGTATGTCTTTGACTGCACTCTATCAGGGAACATAGAATTACAACAAGTGAGTAAACACAAAGCACGCGGTGGACAGTATGTACTATGTAGTAGGCGGTATGTACGTACGGCGGCGGCGCTATGTTCCGCGGCGGCCCGCTCGGCGTCCTGCTTGAGGCGCTCGGCGGCCGCGCTGTTCTCGGCCAGTTGTTGCTTACTGCTCGCCACGGCTTTCTCCAGCTCTGACACTTCGAGTTTCAACGTCTCGAGCTCCTGTTCGTGCTGTTTCCAAGAGTTGCTGTGGAATTCTGCATCCTTTTTAGCTTTCTTCAATGCTTCTTCAGCTTTTTTGAACTCCCTGTGAACAAGCAGACGGCGTGAGTAGGTGCGCGGGCCGCGCTACGGGGCGGCGAGTGCGGCGAGTGCGGCGGTACCTGTCGCGGTGTCCCTTGAGGTCGGCCAGCTTGAGCTGCAGCATGGCGGCGCGCGCGTCGGCGCGAGTGCGCGCGTCGTGGTCCCGCGCCGCGGCCGCGCCCAGCTCGTCCACGCGCGCGCGCAGGCTCTGGATCTCCTCGTGCGTCTGCGCGTGGGACGTGGTGGCCAGTCGAGCCTTGATCACGTCCAACTCGTGAGACATCACGTCGAACCTGTGGGACACGATCGTCAGTCGCTCTGTTGCTACGCTATATTATTATGTCGCCGTGGGTTTCACCGTGGTGACAGTGAACGCACTTCTGTTGGGCGCTGGTATGTCTTTCGCCGGCCTGCTGCAAAGACTTCAATTCGTCGTTACACCTCGACAGCTGCTGCCTTATCGCCTTGTGTTCCTCTTCGAACTTCTTGAGTTCTTGCAGCTGCATGAGCACGGAGCCCCCCTGCAAGCAGAGCCGCGGTCAGATCCTGCTGCAGTCCGGGGTCGCAGCGGGCGCGCTCGACTCACCTTGAGGCGCGCTCCGCCGGAGAGCGTGCCGGACGGGTCGAAGACGTCGCCGTCCAGCGTGACGGTGCGGCGGCGCACGGAGGGGTGGAACGTGACGCGCTTGGCCGTGTCCAGGTCGCGGCACACCAGCGTGGAGCCCCACACCCACGCCATGGCGGGCCGCAGCGCCGCGTCGAACTGCAGCAGGTCCAGCGCCAGCTGCACGTTGCCGGGCCCGCCGCCCTGCAAGCACAGCGCTGTACTCTGCCGCCCAGTGGCCACTGCTGGACACTAGGGCGCGCCACGTACGATCTGCTGCGCCAGCTCGACGGTGGCGCGGTCGATGACGTGTCCGTTGATCTTGTTGAGCGGCACGATGGTGGTCCTGTGCTCGAGCTGCCCGCGCTGCAGCAGGAGCTTGCTGGTCACCTCCGTGTCCACCACCACGTTGAACAGCTGCACACAGAGGCTACGTTAACTACCGTTCTACAATCGTAGTGTCTCTACTGCTCCATTTATTTATTTGTTACTTACGCGTCCTCCCGCTGCAGTTTCCAGAGCAGTACAATATATGGGGTCACGCACGTCTATTAATCTACAAATAGTGCCTGAAACCATAAACAGAATCAATCAATAACGATAATCGGTACCCTGTGCTCTCATTTCGTTCACGGTAAACCTCTGTACTCGGCAGTATTGAAACGAAATGTTTAGTAAATCCACATACCGTACACCCTCTTGTCATCGAATCCCGGTTCGGGCTTGGAGTAACGCAGCTTGCAACGCGCCAGGCGCGGCGCAAGCGCATCCACCTGGTCCCGCGCAGCTCGCTCGCGCCGCGCCAGGCCCCGCACTGTCTCAGCCAGCTCGGCCTCGCGCCGCGCCGCGCCCGCCAGCCGCGCCAACTCCGCCTGCCACACACATACTACAGCCTCGCACACACACACAGCGCCCCGCGCCCCCGCCCCCGCCCCCGCCCCCGCGCCAGGCCCCGCACTGTCTCAGCCAGCTCGGCCTCGCGCCGCGCCGCGCCCGCCAGCCGCGCCAACTCCGCCTGCCACACACATACTACAGCCTCGCACACACACACAGCGCCCCGCGCCCCCGCCCCCGCCCCCGCCCCCGCGCCAGGCCCCGCACTGTCTCAGCCAGCTCGGCCTCGCGCCGCGCCGCGCCCGCCAGCCGCGCCAACTCCGCCTGCCACACACATACTACAGCCTCGCACACACACACAGCGCCCCGCGCCCCCGCCCCCGCCCCCGCCCCCGCGCCAGGCCCCGCACTGTCTCAGCCAGCTCGGCCTCGCGCCGCGCCGCGCCCGCCAGCCGCGCCAACTCCGCCTGCCACACACATACTACAGCCTCGCACACACACACAGCGCCCCGCGCCCCCGCCCCCGCCCCCGCCCCCGCGCCAGGCCCCGCACTGTCTCAGCCAGCTCGGCCTCGCGCCGCGCCGCGCCCGCCAGCCGCGCCAACTCCGCCTGCCACACACATACTACAGCCTCGCACACACACACAGCGCCCCGCGCCCCCGCCCCCGCCCCCGCCCCCGCGCCAGGCCCCGCACTGTCTCAGCCAGCTCGGCCTCGCGCCGCGCCGCGCCCGCCAGCCGCGCCAACTCCGCCTGCCACACACATACTACAGCCTCGCACACACACACAGCGCCCCGCGCCCCCGCCCCCGCCCCCGCCCCCGCGCCAGGCCCCGCACTGTCTCAGCCAGCTCGGCCTCGCGCCGCGCCGCGCCCGCCAGCCGCGCCAACTCCGCCTGCCACACACATACTACAGCCTCGCACACACACACAGCGCCCCGCGCCCCCGCCCCCGCCCCCGCCCCCGCGCCAGGCCCCGCACTGTCTCAGCCAGCTCGGCCTCGACGTGGTCGCGCCGCGCCGCGCCCGCCAGCCGCGCCAACTCCGCCTGCCACACACATACTACAGCCTCGCACACACACACAGCGCCCCGCGCCCCCGCCCCCGCCCCCGCCCCCGCGCCAGGCCCCGCACTGTCTCAGCCAGCTCGGCCTCGCGCCGCGCCGCGCCCGCCAGCCGCGCCAACTCCGCCTGCCACACACATACTACAGCCTCGCACACACACACAGCGCCCCGCGCCCCCGCCCCCGCCCCCGCCCCCGCGCCAGGCCCCGCACTGTCTCAGCCAGCTCGGCCTCGCGCCGCGCCGCGCCCGCCAGCCGCGCCAACTCCGCCTGCCACACACATACTACAGCCTCGCACACACACACAGCGCCCCGCGCCCCCGCCCCCGCCCCCGCCCCCGCGCCAGGCCCCGCACTGTCTCAGCCAGCTCGGCCTCGCGCCGCGCCGCGCCCGCCAGCCGCGCCAACTCCGCCTGCCACACACATACTACAGCCTCGCACACACACACAGCGCCCCGCGCCCCCGCCCCCGCCCCCGCCCCCGCGCCAGGCCCCGCACTGTCTCAGCCAGCTCGGCCTCGCGCCGCGCCGCGCCCGCCAGCCGCGCCAACTCCGCCTGCCACACACATACTACAGCCTCGCACACACACACACACATACTACAGCCTCTCACACACACACACACATACTACAGCCTCGCACACACACACATACTACAGCCTCGCACACACATACAACAGCCTCGCACACACACACTGCGCCCCGCGCCTATTATAGTAGTAGGTAGCAACGCATCGGCGAGCTGACAACCCTAGCGATATAGGTATCGCGTTACTCAGCGCCAGACAGCGACAGAGCTATGCGTTAGAAGAGAGCGGCAATACTTAGGTGAATATCTCGGTAGGTACTGAGCGCTTATGCGAGCTGAATTGAACTTTGTTGCTTAGTAGCAAGAGTCTCTATTTCTATGAATTGTTACGGGAAGTGGTGCTTTTGTACTTGTACATATTATTCTGTGCTACTACTCCTACCTGTAGCTCGGCGAGCTGTGCCTCGTGGCGTCCGATGTTCTCCATGTCGCGCTGGTACTGGGCGCTGCTACTGGCGAACTCCCTCTCCAGTGCCTTCAGTCGATTCTCTGCATGTTTCTTCTCCATCGCACTCTGCGATATGCGAGTCGCCGCTTCTGACGCTTCTTGTTTAGCGGCTGAGGCGCAAAACAAAATGATTTATTTATTAAACATTTATGAAGGACAGGACTTACAGCTAAAAAAATCTGATAAAAATAACGTATGTACTCACCCATCAGCTGATCTTGCAGAGATTCCGAGGCACCTTCGAGTCCACTACTGACTTCCAAAAATTTCTGCTGGGCGTCCGCGAGCACGGCAGTGGACTGCTGGTGTTTCTCCCGCAAGGAGTCGAAGGTGGCCTCGACGTGGTCGAGTGCGCGGCGCTTGGCCAGCGCGGCCGCCTCGTCGTCGGCCAGCGCGCGGGCCAGCAGGCGCGCGCGCGCCTCGTGCGAGCCCAGCGCGTCGCGCGCCCCCGCGCCCCCGCCGCCGCGCGCCCCTCGGCCGCGCCCGCCGCGCCCAGCTCCGCCTCCAGCTGGCGCAGCGGGGCGCCGCTCTCCTGCACGCGATAGTTTACTTTGTGAGAATACATTGCCAATCATATCATTGTTACCCAAATACATAGCTGTATTCGACTTGTACATATGTACGACAATACGCGACACAAACTATAACCTGCCTGCAGTTGGGTACAAACAAACAAGAACATACCTCATCCACCTTCTTATTAAGTTCAGATATCTGTTTTTCAAAATCCTTGATATCTAGTTCATTTTGTTTTATCTGTTCTTTTTTACTCTTTACTTCATCTTCCACTTGTGTGAGTTTAGTTTCCGCCTCCTTAGTTTTCTCTTCTGCAGTTACATAACTGCAAACATAAAAATTTACATTAGGTATCTGAATTATACCTACTCCCACAATTTCCAAAATTACAAATACAGAAGATATTGATGATCTTACTTGTAAGCTATGTGCAGTCTAGTGAGATTTTCGAGTTCCCGTACAACTTTCTGATATTCTTGAAACTGAGCTCTTTCATCTTGTAGCTTTTGTAGTTTCGGTGCTATTGACTCTCTTATGATCTGAAACATCAATGTGTCAGTTTTAGTGTGAAACAAATGCCTAGCCATCTCTGAAGAACAGTACATACCTCATTAAGTTCCCTGAGTTTGGCATCTTTCCTCTCAATGGTCTTCTCTGCAGCTTGTTTCTTAGTCTCATACATTCGTGTACCAGCTGCCTCCTCTACCATAGCCAGGATCTGCAAACATCAACAATAAAATTGGGTATTATTTTTAAAACAAATTGAACGATTTGAGTATGAGATGAGTAATTGATTTCAAGAGGATGAGTGAGTACTCTTATTCATGAGCAGCATGCACAGTTGTAGTTGTTTTTATTAGTTGTAAGTCTTCCATGTACTAGAAATAAATAAACAAGAAAGTATATGTATTTGAAAAGATCTAAACTTAAAATTAGAGTACTGACCTCAGGAGGTTTCATGTTCAGCACTTTCGTGATCCTGCCCTGCATGATGAGGAAGTGAGGGTTGTTCACATTGAGCTGCACTGAGCAGAACATATCTGTCACTCGCTTGTTCTGAACATTCAGGCCATTCACTAAGTATTTGTTCTTGCCTCCCATTACAATCTGATTACAGAAAACACAACAACTTTCTATTATTATTATATATTTCAAAGAACAAAAGCATATCATATTATTGTACATATATCATACATCACTCCCAGTAAATATTTATTGTGATGACTCAGTACCTGTCTAGTAACGGTGAACTCTTCATGGGCTTCCAAGCCAATGGGGCACTGGTCCCTGTTTGTATTGTCAAATTTGATGCTCACAGTAGCCTTAGTAATGCCTGCTTGGCCATGTTTGTATATCAAATCTTGCAAACTGCCGGCACGCACCTTAAACAGTAACAATTACCATTGTTGTTATTATAATTTACTTTTACCCAAGCACCATAGACAAAACATGCCAGTGCTATCACTGCAAACATAAAAAAAACAGTACTGGGAGGACAATGAAGTCAGTGAGTATTCTGAGGAAGACGAAAGGTTTGAGATCAGCTCAGTAATACATTAGATAGCTCATCTCAACTCAACAAGGGTGAAATTGATTTTGAACAATTTCAATAATAGGTACTTTTAAAGTCTCGAGATTGAACTGAAGGCACCTTCTTCGCCAGTTACATATGGAACCACATGACAAACAAAGCAATTTATTATGGTACAAGCTCGCTCGCAATCTCCCAAAACCACTGCAAATCCTATAGTAGATACAACAGTAAAAACCGGAACACTGAAGTCTGACACATCCCAGACATGAATTGTATCTTGGATCCCACAATGAAATAAATCAGAAGAAATAATTAGAGAAGAAAAAAGATAGTTTCCGTCTCCACTTCCTTAGGTCACCTCCACATTCCTCTCACTTCCACTTCCTTCCAAATTTAATGCAAGAGGCAGAATGGCTCAAGTCTAGAGGCATAAAGATTGCACAACTGAGAGAAGCCCAGTCGTCAAGAACCACAGTAATGTGAATTATAACTAAATGAGTCCTATGTGTGAGCCATAAAAGGTATGGGAGAAACACCTAAATGCATGGAAATTAGTTCTAAATTCCACAAGGTCCATATAATAAAATACACCTGATGAGACAATTAAATTATCTAGCATAGTGCTACATTCACATTGCCAGAGACCACACTCCCAAAGTATGTGATGGGCGGATTAGCAAAGCTATTATCTAAATTGTTATAAGTATGAAAATCTATATCTACTATACTAATATACCTATATAAAGCTGAAGAGTTCGTTGGGTATTCCATTTATCAAGGAATTCTATAAAACACGCTACGATCGATATGAGCCGAGCAGCCGGGGAAACCGCGCGGGAATAGTTAGTACACAATAAACATTAGTATTGGAGGGAAAATCATAACTAACCTATTACAATAGAAAATATAAAAAAATTAACACTTACGTTCGTCAAATTTGAGATTCCTAGGACAAAACATATTGCATCCAGTATATTTGACTTTCCAGTGCCGTTCAACCCAGTGATAGCGTTGAATTCAGGATCAAAACCACTAATTTCCACACGATTTCCGTATGACTTAAAACCGTCTAACGTTATAGACTTGATATACATCTTGATATCGATCAATTCGGCGAAGGATTTATGGATTATCGCACTTTATGATCAATCAGTTCCATAAAAACCAACTCCTGAACCCGGGACAGGGAATCGGTAACCGTTGAAAAATACAATTTTGTTGACATTCGTTGAATTTGTATACTTCACTTCTACTATAATGTCATTTGACTTGACTTTGACTTTAGCTTGCGTCTTTGTAATGAAACGGAATAATGGAGCGACGTCCATTTCATTATTCTCTGAGTCTCTCTGTGTAGAATATTATTCTTTAAATCGCTATCGCTACTCTCAACCATTCGCGGCTAATTATTTTTCAACTGTGATAATTATTAAAAATAATTAAAAACGAAATTCTCGCCTCTAAAGAATTTAATCTGAAAAATTTTCATTTGGTGTTTACGTTTATCGAAACGTTTTATTGATCGATCTTTCAGTTTGACACTTTGAATTGAAATCATCTTTGCTGTTCGTTTCGGTTATTTTGCGTTTCTATTATTTCGAATTTTAATTAAAGTTATAATAATGGATTATAGTACTACAGGTGCAATGAGGAGTCCGTTTTCACCTCGAGTGAGGCAGTCTATCACGGGACGAAGGCCTATTTCGCTTTCGTCAGCAAAAAAGAGCCAAAGGTTTATACATAACCTATTATTTTTAAACATTATAAAAAAATATGTATTAAATGCGAAATGTTTCTCACAGTAAATTAATGCAGTCTACGGGTGAGCCAACTGGTGATGTAGTGTATAAGACTCCAGTTACCACTATAGAAACATACGGAATGCCCCTCCCTGTGATGGTCACAGAAGCCTTAACGTTTGGTAAGTACCTACCTGTTTACAGTAAGATTCTCTATTAATTATTATCAGAAGATGTAATTCAGTAGGTGTAGTGATAATCTTTACATACATGATTGTTTAATGGGAAGTAGTTAGGTAATAATGAAATGATTTATGTGCATTTTGCAGCGAGTGGTGAAGTGAGTGTCCGCCTGTCTGCGTGTGGGTGGTGCTGGGCGGTGTCGGGGCGGCGCGTCATCGCGTGGCCGCGCACGGCCGCCGCGCCCGGCGCCGCCACCAGCACCGTCGCTCGGGAACTGTCACTGCCACAAACTGATCTCGCACACAAAGCAGATTTGGTTGTACTCTTTTATACTGCCGGAGCTCAGGTTAGATTATTGTGGTACACAGGTAACTTGCCCACGAGCAAGTAATTCACTATAATACTTCACTATAAAAAATTGATACTTAAAACTCAGAGAGTCGGCTTCAAAGGAATCTGAAAAATCACAAACACCACTAGATACTTTTTACTCACTGTATATTATTTAATCTTTTTTGGACCAGATTGACGCTAAGGGTCATTGCTTGAATTTTGTACAGAAGTCAGATTGACACTAAACCTAACTAAAGAATTAATTAAAAAAACATTTTGACTTATTTTGAATTTGACAAGCTATACTGATAGCTTGTCCAACAAACACCACAATAATTATTCTATCAATTGTGCCTTCACAGATGCCATCTTGCATTGGAGTTTCTCCTGAGGGTACAGTTCGTTACTGGCCTTCAGTGGGCCAAGAGGGAGTGTACGTAGATGTATCATGTGAACTGGCTGGCCAGGAGTGTGAGAAGCTGGGAGACTACACACCCGAGGGCATAGTGCTGGCCACTACCACGTGTACTGTAGTATTGCTCAATCCAACTGAAGTCGGTATGTAAACAATCCTGTTTATTTGGATTTTTTTAAGAATGACCCCAGAAGAACTGTCTGCAAACAAAATGTTGAAACATTTTGAATTTGAGATATGAAAATAATTTAAGTACTATGTTATACACAGATGGACGCGCAACAGTGACGTGTCGTACTCTGCGGCCGCCCAGTGGCTGGCTCGGCGGCATCGGGCGCCGCGTGTCGCTGCTGTTCTTCGGGTCCATGCCTGCACATGCAGATACGGTGAGATATTTACCTCAGCATCCTTTGTGGTGGATGCTGTCATGCGCGTCGCTAGGATGTGATACAACGCGCGGCTATTACAGAAGCTGGTGGGCGTGGTGGTGCTGCCGGGCGAGGCGGGCGGCGAGCCCAGCATCGCGCTGGTGTCGCGGGGGCCCGCGCTGCAGCTGTGGCGGGGGCCCGACCTGCACGAGCACTCGCTGCGCCGGGCCCTGGGGGACGCACACGCACGCACACACCTCCCGCCGCACGGTACACACACACACACACACACACACACATCACTTACGATCTCTCTTATTGAAATATAACAATGTTACAGGTGACCCGAACAGCCTCGAGATCATGGCCCTGGATGTTAGAGCGAGTGGGAACAACGGTCTGCTTCTACTCATCGCTATTGTCAATGTCGCTCGCTCACCAGAAATGAGATACGGCATCGGTACTGTCCTTAATAAGTTAATAATATTGATTAATGAGATATTTAGCTGCGCAGTGGTATAAGTGTGTAACATTACAGCGCACGTGTGCGTGGAGGACGCGAGTGCCCCGCGCGTGTCGTGGTTGGTGCTGGCGCGGGGCGTGGCGGCCGCGCCCCCGCTGGGCCCGGCGGGGGCGGCGGGGGCGCCAGAGGAGGCGCGCGCCCCCGACGAGGCGCCCCGCTTCCTGCCGCTGCCGCAGCGCGCCCTGCTCTACACGTCCAAGTACATCGCGCTCGTCTCCAGTCAGTACCCACTCCTATATTTATCCTCATATTGTTCATGCTATTGATACTTACAAGTAAACATTAATAATCTCTAGTAACTTCCAACACTGATAATGATTTTTTGAAGCGAAATATTACTAGTAATGTTTTAATCTAAATCCGAAGAGTTGCCAAGCACATTGCGATATATGAAATATTTACAATTAAGCATAATAAATTCGTTTATTATAATTAACGTTTTCTTAAAATATATTTTCTATTTTTTAAATAGGTTTGACATTTTTTTTTTCCTTTGCGTAATATTAGAACATGGTTTTTCCAGCAACAATGTCGAACGACAAAGTGGATTATATAGACGTATCATCAGAAGGTGACAAGTTGTTAGGAGCCGAGCTGTGCGACGGAGTACCGCTCCTGTTCAGTCTGAAACACGGCGTGCTGGCCCTCAGCCAGCCCGACGCCATGCACAACACTCCGTGAGTACAGCTGACGCGACCCTTCACTACTGCCCTCTACCCATTTGCCATAGTACTGACACGAATACATCGGTCCCGTCGCCAGGTCGATGTGCGAGAGTCCGATGGGGTCGCCGTGTCCGTCCGACATGTACGACGGCAACCTGTCGCTGTACGAGATAGACCCGCACGAGGTGGCCGCGGTGGCGCGCGACGCGGTGGGGCGCCTGAAGACTGCCTTCCTGTTCCACGTGCGCCGCGACGCCGCCGCCAGCGCCGCGCTGCTGGCCGGCCTGCTGGCCGCGCCCGCGCCGTCCGCGCCGTCCGCGCCGCGCGACGTGGACGCCGACCTCGACCGCGCCGTGCTGCGCATCGCCTGCGACATGCTGGACGACGTGCCCGCCGGGGACCCCAGGTCAGTACCCGCCGGGGCCGGGCGGGGCCAGTGGCGGGCCGTAGTACATGGTCCCGTGCCGCAGGTGGAAGCAGCGCGGCGGGGCCACCACCGACATCTGCCTGGGCAGCTCGGCGGCGCTGCAGCTCGAGGCCCAGCTGCGGGACAAGCAGCGCGCCTTCGCACTGTTCTGCGACTTCCTGCGCAGCGTGGGCCTGTGGCAGCGACTGGGGCTCGTCACCACTGGTACACACACTACACACTACACGTACTTACTGCGTGTCGCGGACTCCGCTTGTACATCGTATCGTCGTTTGTTCCATTCAGAGTCGGGAAGTGTCGTCAGTACAGAGAATGCACTGGGCGAGCTGGCCGACCTGCTGAGTATGGCTATCGCGTTGAGGAAGCTGCAGCAGGGACCGGACGCGCAGCTCATCGACGCGGCCATCAACCAGGTGAGCAGGCCGCCGGTGGCACGTGACCGGGGGCCTTATACAATCTACATAGCTCCGTCCCTCTTGCACTGCTCAATGATCGACCATTCTGACACAATAGGCTACTTTCCTACTAGTCAAATTCAATACTTTTTTCGAAACGTCAAAAACGATATTTTCTATGAACTTTGTATGAAATAGTGCGTTATGACGTCATAAGTTTTTGACGTCAAATAGCAGACTTATTTCTAGAAATTTAGCTAGAAAAAATCGAAAATTAAATAGTTCATCAAATTTATGAATGAGAGTGTGATTATTTTTTAATATTTTATTGTATTGAAAAGTTGAATTAATTTATTTTTGACCGAGGATAGTACCCAATTGTAATAGCAGACTAAAGCCCCAGATTATGTGGAGCAGAAATTAAGCTGTGACGTAGTCCATCTCGTGGTGCAACCCAAAAACCAATCGAAGCCAAATCTAGGAACGAGTACAGTAACACACGTGCGGCAGGTGGTGTGCGGGGACGGCGCGCTGCAGGACGAGCCCGAGCTGGAGGCCGCGCTGGCCGGGGGCGCGCTGGCGCCCAGCGACGTCTGCTACCGCCGCGTCACGCGCATCGCACGCGTGCTGCGCGCCCTCGCGCGCGCCCCCGCCCCGCCGCGCCCCGCGCCGCCGCGCTGCATGCCGCCGCCACGCTGCGCGCCTTGCTGGCGGCATTGGGGCGCGAGCCCCGCGCCAGCGCCCGGCGCCGGCGTTGGGCCCGGGCGCGCTGCTGCCGGCGCTGGCGGCGCTGCCGCGGCGGGCGCTGGCGGCGGCGCGCGAGGCGGAGGAGGCGGCGCTGCGGGCGCCCGTGGCGGAGGCGGCGGCGGCGCTGGCCGACTGCGTGCTGTGGGACGCGGAGGCGCTGGCCGCGGACCCGGCCGCGCGCAGCGTGTACGAGCGCCTGCGACGGGACACCATACAGCCCTTCGGTACGTGCCGCCCTGGCGGCTCATAGTGGCTCCGACTTAGGAAATGTTGACAAAGGGACCACTAATGTAATTGTTGTGATAATATTATATTACAGTCGACGAAGGACAGACGGAGCGCGCCGCGGCCCTCGCTGAAAAGTTTAAGGACTTCGAGCTCTTGATAGAAATGTGCATCAACAACAATGATTTGGAAAGACTGTACTCGTACATCGAGAAATATTCAAATGAGGTGATTTCTTTATATGGTGCCTTCCACTATCGTACTGCTCATAAACATATTTACTAATGTTTTTTAAATGTTAAGTGTATATTTTTTTAAGTAAACATTTAGTTTTGGGTTCAATTGAACAAATTATATAATTTTGTATATCAATATAATGAAAGTAAAGTATATACATGCATATTGAATGAAAGAAAATAAGCATGCAATTGTTATGTTGATAATGAAAATAGCATGGAGTCAATATTTGATTCGATTCAAACGACTACAACCGCAGGGGTTCGCGGAGCGAGTGTTCGCGCGGCTGTGCGAGCGCGGGGGCGCGGGGCGCGCGCTGCTGCTGCGCGGGCTGGGGGCGCGCTGCGGGGGCGCGCTGGGCGCGTGGCTGGGCGCCGCCCCCGGGCGCGCCCCGCTGCGCGCGCTGGCGGCGCTGGGCGCGCGCCGGCCGGGCGCCGCGGCCGCCGCGCTGCTGGCCGCCGCCGACAACGAGCGGGACTCCGTGGCGCGCCTCACGGTACGGGGACACCGCTGTATACTGCAGCTCACGGGTTTCTTACACAAACACTCCAACTACATTAATAATGCTGAAAAGAGTATTTTGTTTTAATTCCACGGAGGTAGTGAATTTGGAGCATGTTCATACGTCAACGAACCGCAAGTAAACACACGTTTCGATTGAAACGAACCGCCTTATAAAGCCCAGCGTGCAGTGTATACAACCTGTCCCCTGTGTCATACAGACGACGGCGTCCCTGGGCAAGCTGTGCGCGGTGGCGGCGGACGACGAGGAGTCCCCCCTGGCGCGGGCACTGGACGCGCGCCTGGCACTGGCCGAGCAGCACCACGCCCTGCCGCGGGCACTGCGCAACCACCACGGCCTGCCGCACGGGGACTGTCCCGTGCTGCCGGCCGAGGATCTCATACAGGTACACTGCGCAACCACCACGGCCTGCCGCACGGGGACTGTCCCGTGCTGCCGGCCGAGGATCTCATACAGGTACACTGCGCAACCACCACGGCCTGCCGCACGGGGACTGTCCCGTGCTGCCGGCCGAGGATCTCATACAGGTACACTGCGCAACCACCACGGTCTGCCGCACGGGGACTGTCCCGTGCTGCCGGCCGAGGATCTCATACAGGTACACTGCGCACCACCACGGCCTGCCGCACGGGGACTGTCCCGTGCTGCCGGCCGAGGATCTCATACAGGTACACTGCGCAACCACCACGGCCTGCCGCACGGGGACTGTCCCGTGCTGCCGGCCGAGGATCTCATACAGGTACACTGCGCACCACCACGGCCTGCCGCACGGGGACTGTCCCGTGCTGCCGGCCGAGGATCTCATACAGGTACACTGCGCAACCACCACGGTCTGCCGCACGGGGACTGTCCCGTGCTGCCGGCCGAGGATCTCATACAGGTACACTGCGCAACCACCACGGTCTGCCGCACGGGGACTGTCCCGTGCTGCCGGCCGAGGATCTCATACAGGTACACTGCGCAACCACCACGGTCTGCCGCACGGGGACTGTCCCGTGCTGCCGGCCGAGGATCTCATACAGGTACACTGCGCAACCACCACGGCCTGCCGCACGGGGACTGTCCCGTACTGCCGGCCGAGGATCTCATACAGGTACACTGCGCAACCACCACGGTCTGCCGCACGGGGACTGTCCCGTGCTGCCGGCCGAGGATCTCATACAGGTACACTGCGCCACCACCACGGCCTGCCGCACGGGGACTGTCCCGTGCTGCCGGCCGAGGATCTCATACAGGTACACTGCGCCACCACTACGTCTGGTGACAATTACACATTTACAGACAACAAAATGTAATACATAGGGTTGCACACAATATAACTCAATCATTGTTATAACAGTGTGCATACAATTTGTCACAGCTACACCATAATGTACTGATGACGCGTTGTCTCCCAACAGATGTACATCGACTCGGACAGCAAGGAGCTCACGGAGTACGACTACAAGAAGGCGCTGGACCTCACAGACTTCGTGCAGGACATGGAGAGGCGGGACGACCTGCGGCTCAGGGTGTGTATGTGTGTGTGAGTGCTGGCCGACGATTGGTCGGCGTGGCGCGGTATGTGTATGTGCAATATATGTGTGTGCGTAGGTGTGGTGTGCGTGTATCCTGGCCGACGATTGGTCGTCGTGTCGCGTGGATGCGCCGGCGCAGGAGCTGTCCGACAAGATGTTCTTCCGGCTCATTGACCTCGTGCATCTCATGGGTGAGCCTACACTTTGTTCACTTTATTTTCTTTCCTATATTGTTTAGGTAAAATGTAATTATTTGACTGCCTCGTTGGCCGAGTGGTTGCAAGTGCGACTGCCGGGCAAGGGGTCTTGGGTTCGATTCCCGGGTCGGGCGAAGTATTACTGGGCTTTTTTCGGTTTTTCGAAAATTTCTCAGTGGTAGCACGGAGTCTGGAAATGTGCCCGGTATATGGCAATAGGCTCACCACCTATTACATGGGACTTATAACATTAATTGTGAAAAGTGGGTGTACACAGTGGCATTACGTGCCATAACGTGCACCTCTGCCTACCCCTTCGGGGATTAAAGGCGTGACGATATGTATGTATGTATGTATGTAATTATTTGATGGTGGTGCTCACACAAACGTAATTAAATAACCATCAATACATATAGTATACTAGTGTGTGTCGGCGCCGACCTGTACGTATAGTGGCATGTACTGATTGACGGGAAAGTTCATAGCAGTGAAGAGTAGACAGCAATGTACCGTGTCCATGTTGCCGGCAGGCGCGGACCTGCAGCTGCTGCTGCCGGCGGCGGAGGACGTGCTGACGGCGCCGGAGCTGGCCGAGCTGGCCGGGGACCCGCGCGTGCACTACCTGCTCAAGTACGGGTACCAGTGTCTCGGACACGACCACGCCTGACCGCGCGATATTTTGTTAAGTAAATACATTTGTAATGAAACAACAACAGACATTGTATTGTTGTTATCGTCTTCAACATCGTAATGTCTAATAATTTAGATGTATGGTAATAGCTGAGCGTAGCAGCGGTAGCTATGTCATAAGTATAATAATATTGTAGCGGAACATACACATACACACTGAGCTCGTGCTGCATCCTAAGTGTACAGAGCTATGCAGCGCATCTTGAGTTTGATTTCATTTTGTTTTTAGAATGTTAGAAAATATTTTTTTATAACATGCATTCAATACACCTAATTACGTAGTTGACAAGGGCCAAACTACCAACAGTGGAAATGGTATAGATGAAATAAATAATAGATAAGTTAGTATAGTGCATAAGTAAGCTAAGGGTTCCCACTACGGCTGGGTTATCGAACCGCGTCCGACTGACATCCCTGACTCGACCTACACATGGAGCCGAGAGTGTCAGTCGCATTGCAACTACTATAACTCACCATTCGATGATGTACGTGCAGACTGATCTAGATTGTAACTAGTGTTAGGGCGGAGCTTGTCTACAGGAGTCCGGGGGCCTCTACTCCGCCGGCCATACTCGCGCCGGTACTGTCCGCTCGGCCTCGGCCCGTAGTGCGCAGAGAGAACTGACATAACGAAAGAAGGTGAAACTCACATCACATCACCATTAGCCATTGTTCATACATTTGATTGGAGTGCCCTCGCATTATTTGTAGATAAACTCCGAAACAAAAATATCTAATGTATGCTTATTATTTAATAATGTAAGTATACTAATATACGTAGTTACGACTTGCTGCGATAGTTCGTGGCGACTACAGTACGGTGCAACTAACTTACTACTCCGTACACCACTCGAGACTTGATGGTAAACTTGTTAGATAAATGTGGGCAAATTCTAATTATATACATATTTTATATTGGAATATTGTGTATCTCCCGTCCGACACGGACGTTGTACTGATTAAACAACAGTCTGAAGCCGCAAATCACGGAGAGCAATAAAATGTAAAACTTGAAGACTGTTTCCTTTACAAGTTAAAGTTTCAGCAATAGTAAGTATATTTTTTTAATGAATGGAGTTATGAAGTGTGAATGAGTATTGATGAAAGTAGTAGTGAGTGCAAGCGGTCGGGGCTCGCGTCGGCCCACACTTTATGTAGTCGGTAGTTTCTTAGTTCTCGGTAATAATCTGCAAGGTATAACAAAAAATATTTAAACTTCAAAAACTAGTGCTTAGCCCTGTGTAATTGTACTTACGTCTTAAAAAGCTTCCACGCTGCTCCAACATAATGAAATAATTAAAGATTTTTGTGTATGTGTAATGAATATGTTGTTGTTTACTTATTTGACATGTCTAAACCTTAACAACAGCTTATGTGTATTATCATTTCTGCAAAACAGAATTATGTAAATATAGTGTATTGTTTAATTGTGATTAATCCTTGTTATGTTAAAAGTTATCTTTAAATAATATTGTTGGTGTGATTTTGATTTCAATAAAATTTGTAAAGAAAATGTGTTGCGTATTATTTTCCCGCCTCGCGGCGAGTCTGCCAGTACTAGTGTAGTGGTAGTTCGCGCCGAGTGGTCCAGTATGGCGGCGGGCGCGAGGCGCGGCGCATGCGTGGTGCGGCCGCTTGTTTACTCCGACACGCGACACTCGGCGACAGGACGCGGGCCGCGCGCGACACTCCGCTACACGTTGGAATATTCAATCCCTGTTTGTACGTAACAGTGCGTGTGTCAGTGCCTGCAGGAAACTAAGTTGCCTGTGCTGTGACACGGTAGAAGGCGACTCATTTATGGTGCTGTCTCCTGTACCGGCTGAAACTTGTAAGTATTTACCGTACAGTAATTATATTTCCGCGGAAAATAATACAACTTGAAAAGTATCTGATTTAGACTTTGGCAAACTAGCTAGGTAATATGGGAATACATAGTTATTATTTACTTTAATTAATTGTTTGTCTAGAATAATTGCTTAGCAGTTAAGTAACTTGACTAAATTAACTTTGTTGACCAATGTTCATCCACGCCGAAATTGGTTTACTTGACGAAATGCACTCTTACAATATTAATATTCAGTAGTAAAACTAACATTCAGTGTAATCACATTGAAAGTAACACCTACTTAGTTGTGATACTATTTACTTGGATCAGCTGACTTGCGGACTTTCGGTTATTATCGTTAGGCACCCAGTAGCACCCATAACTTGTGACACTGACAGCCAAACCACAGGCTAAACATTTCAGAGCTTTAACCACTCAAATTAAATCAATAGAACTTAGACCCGCGCCAATGTAATGTATAGGTTAAATATGTTAAGGCCTCAGACTGCGGCAGCTCCTGGAATAGACACTCCATTTCCGGCCTTAGTTAGGACACTGCATAATTCTTATTCCTTTCGGTTAAGTAATATGTGGCGCACTTGCAGCGTGTGAGGGTGAGCAGTGATCGCATGTCGTTGGTAATTTACCAGTAACTAAAGTTCCCAGTTAATTGAGGCGACAGTCGTGCAGTCCTAGTTGGCGTGCACCGAGGTATCTTTGCACGACCAGCTGCTGTTTGCTACTGGCACAAGTACACTGTACGACTCCCGACAGTCCTTTTATTTTATATCCTAAATAGTTATTGAACTTAAATCTATGAGTTAATTAAACATTTCTAAGAATATAGCATTTTTAATTGATAGAGCAATAAGCGTCATTCGCAGAGTGACTCCGATGACATTACTAGTATTCTGTGACATTACTTACTCAATGGGAGTTGAATTCAATGTGAAAGTCCTAATTACTTACATACCTATATTTCTAGAACTTAATTCTACTAATTATTTCCTATTAAATCATTTGACATTTGACGGCGCGCCGCGCTCGTCATCCGCCCGATCAACGATGACCGCTCAGATTATCGACACGCTAGCACAGCAGCCGCTAGTCGCCATTACAGGTTGCTGCCTTGAAGTGACCTCACTACTTCATATCTGATTCCAGCACGACACCGAATTGACTAGGCTTTCCACGAAATTCTTATTAAGTAAGTAAAATATGAAATATATTTCTCAAGGGCAGAGAGCCAGAGGGTAGGTCTACTTCTACACTATTTATGTTGATTAGAAAAGTTATTGCCAAGGTCACAGTAGATTACTTCAAAAATCAAATGAAAAATAAACACGAATACGGCAGTCATTAATTCACGCAATAGTTTTGCATTATCAAAACCTCAGGGCACCTAGTAGTTGTAATAGTCATGGGATGATTGTCCCCCCTCAAAAAAAGTATACCTAATAGTTATCTACATCTTGTTAGTAGGGGTTAAGTTTTTAACCTTCACCGCACGCTAAACAACAGACTGTTGAACAAAAATAAAGTACCCAACGAATTAATTTACATTTTGCTTCCATTAATTAAAGGTGACCAAATAAATTGTCTTTTTACAATCGTTATTCTTATCGATAGGTAATGAATTAAGAATTTCACGAACTGGCAGTAGTTACCTTGTTACAGCACCTATTTAGCTAGTAAATTGATATTCACTTAGATAGACTACGTAGTTACCACGGTGTAGTTTGTACTGTGTAGTTACTGTTGCGAACACTGTTAAGGCGGCAGGCGCCAGTTGTCTGCGTGTGACGTCACTGGACACGCTGCACACGTCAGAACGCTCGCAGGGCGGGGTGGTACGTGGTTGGCAACCCTCGAGCTGCACGGTGACGTCAAATCCAAAATGATACAACCAATAGTGCCTACCTGTTAGTGTTCACACTTACATGCAATCTTATTCATTTTCTGAAAAAATCGCACGAATTAATTTCACGAAGTTTGGAATTCGATCTGGCGCAGATGTTATAAACAAACTATTGTAATAATTGGTGAAATTTGTGTATTATTATATCTATAGTAACCACTATTATACTTGTAATAAGTAGGTGCGGATGTGATTGTAATACAATAGAATAAAAATTCTATACATCTTTCTAACTCTCCATCTCCATGTTTATATTAATTGTCTACCTGCTTAGGCTTGGAAAACAATGATTAATTCAATTTTAACAATTCAATATCAACTTAGGTAAGTACTTATAACAATGATTTCAAAACCTAGCTACCTACAGCTGTATTGAATGGGCTGGTGCGGCAGACCTAGATACCAATTAAGTAGTAACAATAGCGCAGTGTGTCATTCCGTGCTCGTGAGAAAGTTGTCCGCTCGTCTACTAGGCGAGTGAGTGAGTGAGTGACTCGGCTATCAGTAGGCAGGGCTCTGTGGTTACTGTGTTACGCCAGTTACTTGATAACGCAAAGGTTGGTTTTTTTTGCCTGTTGTGTGTTAACTATGTAGCACCTCGAGTCTGTCATAATTGTCAGTTACTGTAAGAACACTATCACACCTCTCATTCCCTACAGGAGTAGTCAAAGGGTAAAAAATAAAGTTGTAGCTTGTATTAGGCGGTAAGTGAGTGATCTATGGCATCTACCATCTACCAGTACCATCTAGTAACTCTCTAAAACGTGCTAACTCACTCACATGATACTGTAATTTAAAAAAAAATCGTTAATAGCAATGTCTTATAGTCACGTATTTTCGAATTTGGCAGTCAGACAGCGAGCTTAGGCACTGTCGCCACATAAATTATTTACAATTCCTATAATAAACATTATTACACATTGACACACCTCACAACACGTAGATACCTTCCTCTCGCAGGTATTTAATTTAACTAGTGGTCGCCTAGTGGTTGAAATTCAACCATATATACGATTTAATTTACAATACCACTTAACATACGTTCAAGGATAATTTTTATTTAACTCAAACTCAAACAAACTCTTTTATAAAACTCTATTCATATGAGACGTCAATATCATCGCATTGTCTATCGATTTTGACGTTTTGTCAAATACGATCAGATACTATGCATGTGTGTGTAATGTTTTATTTATTAATTTAATGTACTTTATAAGCATTATTTTTGAAAAATATTAGCGCCCTGCACTTCTCCTACACATAAACTATAAGTGTACCAAATTTTATGCTCCTACGTCCGCGCAATTTTCGTAAAAAGCGGTCCAAAGTTTTTGCATCACGTATTAATATATAGATTCTCTCCACGTCAACGTCACCAAGTGTTTAGGTACCTACTACCGGACTGGAAGTCTGGAACAATAAAAACTTTTTTCAGAATATAAAAAAAAAACATTGTGTGATCAGCAGCGGATGATGACTTGATCCAAGTAAATGTTAAAGTATGCGTATATACCTCCACAGAAAAGATAAAAGAACTTATTTTATTTGTTTTCTCTGTACAGTCAGCAAAGCTGACAGACGATTTATATAAAATGTTGTATTTTTATTAGGTACCTATGAAATATATTTAGTACGGACCTACAGTGTATAGTTATTTTATTTCAGAGTCAAAAACCTCTTTTTGGCACTTTAATACTACAAATCATGTAGGTTCTTATACAGCTTAGGTAAGGTATACTGGTATTCACAATTAATTATAGCAAGTATATCTACCGATGAGCATGCATAAAAAGACTGATGACTGTAGATGACGAAAGCGAAAGGGGTACCTATGTAAAATTCGTAGCAATCGGAGGTCCATTAACTATCTGTGCCTAGTGCCTATCGCCTCCCATGGGGGAGACAGGCGTGAAGTTATGTATGTATGTCCACAGTTTGTGTATTTAATAGTCTCATACAAGGATTGCGGTCATAATATATGTCGCGTATGGACATTTATGTATGTCGAGTTGTAGATATGTGTGTTTGTACCGCAGTTGGAAGATTCCACGTTTGATCAAGGAAACGCATTAAATCCCACTTTACGTATTACCTACTAACTCCAGTAAGCAGTCTAATTCCAGTAACGAGGATTTCCTTCATTGTTCAAATCATCAGCTAATGCAATGACGTCGCCACTCGCCACTACTGATAGCTGTGACCTCCGTGCCAATGATTAACTAATCTTCAAGTCATTTTATGCAACATCATCCGCCCACTGGAGCATGTGAGTGTGCAGGACCTGCCCCGGCCCGGTGTAAACTGGACCTGCCACTAGTTCTTACAACTTGTATGATAACACACAACGCACCAGCAACGCCACATCTGTCGAGTAAATAGAATTAGGGACTGGTGACTGGTTGGCACAAAGTATAACTAACAGTGCTTGGAGTACTGCACCTAAACAGTCACAATGCATGCAACTAGGAACTACTAAATGGTTATGGATCATGCATGATCATGAGACGGTGTTGTGTTACGTTTAAAGTAGGTCGGTCAGTGAAGTAAGCACACATTAGTAATGAGTACAGTCCCTGTAACCTGGTATTAGGTGATTCACAACCATTTTCTTATCAGTCACGGAACTTGCATGGTGCATCTCTTTGCCGAAATCAAATGCTTGAACTGTCGGCGTGTATCGACGCGTGGTGGGCGAGCGGCGAGCGGCGAGCGCATCCTACTGCATAATTCATCGGCTTTGTTCCGAGCCGCGCCTGGTTCCGCGTGCGTGCTCCACTTACACGCACCTACTTACTGCACCATTTATTAGTCCATTCATATCGATCACAGGTCTATAATCAAGTTTACTTCTCAATCACAAAACATAATAATTTGAAGATCAGTAACGACCTCCAGTTTAGTTACCACATCGATGTAACTTGGAAACTTCACACGAAACATTTGCATGCCATTCAATATTCAGTGAGTAGTGTGAAGTCGTGTTTTATTAATAAGCGGAGTGTCGCCAAATGCTGAGGACGTGAACGATACAACGTATTTACATAACTGCTTATTTAAATATTCAATTTGTTGGATTGATAAAGTCAGGACTGTCGGTTTAAGTGATAATTTGGAACCGAACTTGAGCATGGCGTCATTTTCATTGAAAGTAATTTTATAAATTGTTCAATAGGTACCTATAGCTCAGGTAAATAACATATAAATACATCATGTAATATTTAGAGAAAACTTGTGAATTCTTTATTCATTTTTGCATCACACTACATGTACATAGGTACGAGTACTAACTTGACTGCACGGTTGGCGCGGTGGCTGGCCAACCGGCTGCCGCGCAACGTGTAGCGGGTTCGATTCCTGCACGAAGCAACTCTTTGTGTGATTCACAAATTGTTGTTTCGGGTTTGGGTGTGATATGAATGTGAACTTGTATGTTTTATTTATAAATGGAGGGGTAAACTCTAGTTACCATAGATAGCAGTTCAAGCACTAAACCACAGAATAATAAGTACAAAACAGGCTATAAGTAGTAGGTACCACGAGTACATGGGTTGCTAATATTCAATTTTCCTTCCTCACATAACTATTGACTCCGTCCTCCCCACGCTCGTACATGGAGTTGTGTAGTCTGACTTATCAAACAGTTCGCCGTATCATTAAGTACATACAGTTGGCGCGCCTAGCTGTTTGCCGTGGCTTTGTCCACACAGTACCTGGCTCGGTACTCCAGTACTGTAGCCACTGTGTATACTCTGCGCTGGCATTGTGTCCGCTGGAGTAGTGGTGTCTGTTGAATGAGGCATTATGTCGTCCCTGTGAGCAGCTGTGGTGCCGGACGTGCCATTGAGCGGGGAGCGAGACGAGGCGATGAAGGGTTCATACAATGTACAGCTATAGAGATGTCGGTTGTGACGGACTCGCCTACAATACAGATAAGTTTGTGCCCTACTGTGCGGACTGTCTATTCATGTGCTGCTTTGCACATTGTATAGTGTGCAGGTACCTATAACTATAGGCATTCAGAATATGCTCTACATGATTTTTTAAATAAACACAAACATAATAGTACATACAAATGTTCCCTCTTTATTATTGAGTCCTACATTAGTATTGAGAGGTAATTCAGGTAGCTATTCTTAATAACCAAATTAATTTAGAAGATGAAAATATTTGTATGATACCTATTAGGTATTATAAAGTACCTGCTTTCAGTGTGTATAAATCGACCGCCTGCCTTCTGTGGCCTAGCGCCTGCTTGAATCATGTGAATGTCTGGCTCCTACAGTATGCATGTGGTCTGGCCGCGCGGCGCCCGCTGACCTAGTTTCGCACTGCTTGGGGTCCCACCTGCCCCTACCGCGACCCTCCGGAAAGGGTGGCCCGGTTCAATGACACCGTGTTTGAAGGCCAGTGCACCCGACTACTTATACAAATCTCTTCTTTTGCAAGTTCAGACAGAAGATACTGTACAAAATCAAAGTTAATACTGGTTTATACCGTTTGTCACTAGTGATGTGGTGAGCATTGTTACTGGAACAACCAGTGATGGATTAATGGATTATACAAATATGTATTGCACCCACGTAATACACATAGATGGCGGTTGATCTGTAAATAACTTACACCTATCTATACGTACTTGTTATACCTATAATGGTCTTTAATTTTCAGTAGTTAACTAGAACTTTGGGTAGGTACCTACTTTACTGGTTACGCATGATATACCTCCCTAGGTACCTACAATTATTATGTTATTACATCAATATGGTACTGTATTGATTGGCTTCTGGTCACGGTTCGCAGGAAGCGGCACTCAGGCCTCTGCATCATTTATTGTCACACTTCTGTCGACAGACGGAGTGATCTCAACGACGCGAGAAACTATAGTCACAGTGAATATTAGTCACATACATAAACTTATTTACTACCATACACATTAACATGATTAGTTCAGTATCTATGTAGGCTTTTACACGGAAAATGTAATACGTAGGTACCTGATTGCCTATGTAGGTATATTATAATAAAATAGTAACTGCACTACCAAAATGTATTGGTAAATATCAATTGGTTTCTGATATCGGACCCGTCTTTGCAAGAGCTAAGAACAAATTAGGTAAGTTTTTGCAATAACTTTAGTTACGCACACCGTGTCAAAGTACTTCGGTCACGGTCCATGAGGCAACTGCGCCGAGTCTCTGTGCCCAGTGGAGCACGAGTACTGCTGGTGACAGTCAGAGAGCTCCACTCCGTCGTAATACCAACAGCTTGGATCTAACCATCGGAGCTATCTGACTTTGGTCTACCTTAATAGCATAATTTTTCTCAGCCTTTAAATTAGGCTACGAATTCCTTAACAAGCATGCGAACTACTGAGAAACCTTTCATGGTTTAAACATTCGGCCAGTAGGTTTAGAGCTTATACATAGAGACCGTCAACGGTTTTCACGAATAATGTGGTGAACATTGTTAGTGATGAGCCATCACTGAAAAAGCACCTACAACGGACTGAGGCGCTGTAGATTCAACAGAAACCTGAACCTTTACACTGCGATCATCAAACGTTTAACATGTAAGTAAGTAAAACCATTTCCAGCCGCAACCGCACCTTCACCCAACCAGTACCTACCATCAGAAACATAATTATGTTTCAACATTTTAGTCAGCTCGTCACTTTACTTGTTGCACGATATTAGACATGGGATCTCTTCTTCTACTTACCTGATGCTGAGGGATAACGTGGGACGGCGTTTATTGCCAATACATCCACAAGCTGGTGTACCTAGAAGTGAGCTACTATTTGTGAGTAGCAAGTTGATTGATACATTTGATGCGCCGTCGCGCGCACACGACGTGATTCATATCAACCGTCATTGTCCTACAAGTGCTGCACCTGCGCGGAAGGGCGGCGAGCATGCGCTGCTGTACTAGTGTAGTCTTATATTATGATATTATATGATATTTCACGAGTAACTGTTCAAGCAACAAGAAAACAGTTGGGTATAAGCAAGCGACAGTAAAATATTCGCGATGTAACTACATGTACCTACTGAAAACATTGGAGTGTCCTCCACAGAGTCACGTAGCTGACGCCAGTGGCGGCTGTCTACCGGCCGCTGTTACTGTTATGTGCTGTGAATAAGACCGCGCCGCGCACTGCCGCAGCCCGCTATGTCCATTATTGCAATTTAGTTTTTTATATCAGTCGACTGAGTCGACACTCGATAGTCAGTCGATATTGTTGTTTTATTTCTTTGCGATGTAACGGTCATAAACCAGTGACTGGCAGACGCTGTCAGACAGCATATTCATTCTTTGTGTAAATTATAATTATGAATATAATTTTAAATTATATTTTAAATAAATAAAAACGAAAGTGTTTCGATTTTTTTGATGAGAAGTGTATGTAGGTGCAGCACCTATAAGGAAAATTAATGACTAACTGAAACCTTTGCCTACGCGTGTCACCCGCCACCGTCGTCAAGACCTTACATTTGCAGTCAATGTGGAATTGTAGAATGTCCGTACATTGTTACCTAAGTGTACTTTTTATTCTATATCCTACTTACACTGTGAGCCCCAAACTGCTGCACCTTCGTGTTACGTCACACCTACATACTCCAATGACGTCAACTCCCACAAGTGCTCACATATTGCAACATTGTAAACCCGAGCTTATCGTTATCAGTGTGGACGTGAGAGCTTCATTCACACGCACTACAGGTACTGTGCGAGCGGTGGGTGCGCTCGGTACGAAAGCCCGCGCCGCACGGACTCGTGCTGATAAGACGCATGTCAACACCAGCACAGTCAGCACTGCACCGCCAGCCACTGCACCCAGTATATCGCTGTATCTTATTGTCAGGAGACAGTTTCACTCCGGTCTAACCTATGAGTGCTGTGCATACACTTTGGTGCAAGTTTACCTCAACACTGCTGAACATATTATCTTCTCCAACGATCGAGTAGTACCTACTTACTATTCCACTGCCCATTCAGCTCGAGCTAGTGGCAAGAACCAACTGAACGTGTGGTTTAGCTACTATCATATAAAAATAATTCAGGAACATATTTCATACAATAATTGCCTGAAATATAAGAAACGTATCAACCTAAAAGTGGTGTCCAGTAGCGACACTACACAGGAACGGCGCCATCACCGCGTGTCGTCTTACAAAGCTGCGGACGTACACACACACACACACTATGTACACACATCATTCGGATGGTGTGCACAGTGCAGTGTACACATAGGTAACTCCTGCAAGGAATTTGACCCAGCATGCAGCAGTCAGCGCCGGAGCCCAAACCAGCAGCCTCCCCTAAAATCCTAATAAAAATAAATAAATAATTAATTATGTTAATTTATTTCTAATTAGTCGAACCTTAGTTCTGGTTAGCTATTCAAAGATCCTTTAGAACAAAGACTGAAGGTTTTGGTGAAACTATTTGGTTTAGTTCCGTAATTCTGTGTTACTTGTGTTATTTCAAAGCAATGGATTAGCTATAATAAAGCTCAGCTAAACAGACATCATTTCTCCGAAAGTAAAGCAGAATGTTGTACAATCTGTTTGACTGCCCGCTGGCCGCTCCCTGGCGGACGCGCCCGACACCCAGTCAGCTGCCAGTAGACACGAATCATTGTCAGTCACTCATTATTTGTATGTTACTCTTTTTTATTTATTTATTTGACAAACAGCGGTCTTTGTCTAGTTTTGAATTAATTAAAATTGTGAAATTATTCTATTATTATGTGTGGCAGCGTTACCGGCTACGAGACGCGTTGAGGTGGTGGAAACTTATTTATTGAGATACGAGCGAAATATATTTGCTATAGAAATAATTTTCAAATCGTTTTCTGAAACATTTCAAGGTGAATAATATTTTTGGTTTACGACATTGTAACGGGAACAGTTTATTGATCTTTTTATAGGACGATGAGTGGCGAGTGGTTTATAGTGCGGTCCTTGAGGCAGCACTATCTGAAATCGTCGAAACACTTCGTCTATCCACTTTACATTGTCATAAATCGTAAGCACATAAAAAGTTTGAAGGTGTTAGCTATACCTACCCACATCTATACGAGTACATATACGTACATGTATGTATTTATATTGAAAGTATTGAAACATTACCAACTCATGTTATCTACACAATACGAGCTGCGTATTATATTTTTGTCAATAGTTACCAATATCACGGATTTTCAAGAAAAAATATGAAATATTTCAAGAATGATTTTAGAGTTGGCAGTACTCGGATCTTACAACATTTCCTCCATCAGGTTTCGCAATGTTCAAAGGAAATAATTGTAAACTCTTAAAACGTCAGCCGAGCATCTGAAATAATAACCGCGCGAGCAGCGGCCGCGGCGCCATCTACAATACTATTGATTTATTGAACCATATCTCGGAGCATGTTTATGCGCTCGTTAGAACACTGTTTACTATAACATTAGCAAACGTTCGTGTAATATTTAGCTCTGACGATTTCACAAAGATCTTTGTAGAGGTAAACATTCGGTTGTAGCAAATCATTTCTACGATTAGTCGGTAACTGTGTATAATAACAATCTCGCGCCGTTTTTCTCGGCCGCTTTACGTGATCAGTTACAATTTGTGCGGCAGCTCATTGAAGGCCGAGTTTTTGTCGTCGCTTGCTCAACACTGGCTCATTGGTCTCGCATCGATTCTCACAACGGCGACATTTATTACCTATTTATTTATTTTCCTGTTTACTTTTGTTACATCTATTCATTTCTCTGTGGAATAGCAGTTAAAACTAGATTGCTTGATTCCAAGTAACTCATGGCTTCGTGTCGCTGTGTTTATGTGTTAACTTGCATTGATTTCTGATGATGTGACAAACAAGTGGCGATGTGACTATGAGCACTCAAATATGTCAGTAAGTTAGTGGCCGCTGTACGTGCCTGGGCACACGTGGGCGCGTCGGGCCCTTACACCACTTTCCTGCGACCTGATTAGCCACCTGGTTTGACATGACATCAATATTAAAAGACTATACATGCTCATATAATAACCTATATATTAAAATGTTACTTGACAACCGTGAAAAACAACCGTTAAGAAGAAATACGCAATGAAGGTTGAACATAAACTATATTTTTTGTCTACAAAGCGCGGTTTGTTATTTACTGATATTCATTCAATGCAAATTGAGAACCTCCTTATTTGTTGTTCAAGTCGGTTTCAAAATTACTGCTTAACCACACTCGTCTAATGTGACATGTGCCTTTGATAATATATTGTTGTGCCAGTAGTAGATCCGAGCAGTAGAGAGCGCTCCCAGGTCGCAGGTACAGGTGCCACCGGCGCGGCGCCGGCGTACTAATCGCGCAGCGAGTGGTTGCCAATGTTCGCGCGCGTTCTCTACGGCTAGCTGGGCGCGCACGTGCAGCGCATCCCAATCACTGCTCACTGCACGCCGCACTGCACACTGCTGGGTACAGAAGGCCCACTGCTCATACAAGTGGTTCGTTTGTTCCCAAGATCTATTCACTGAAACTGGGAATTGACAGTAACACTTACTTTGAAATACCGATTCTTCAAATAAATTGGTATTTATCGAAGGTCCAAATTACATCGTGACAGCCAGGAGGTAATCCACTGTGTTCAAGTGTCCAGTGTGCTTTGTTGGAACTTCTCACGTTGTGCTTGTTGCCGGCCCGCGTTGCCGTAGGACATGACAGCATGCCGAGAGTACCGAGTAATGCAGCCATTTGTACAACACACAGCCTGTATTTGCCACATTTATTCGCTATACTAAATGATACTTAGATATAGGTACTGTGGCAATCACCACTTGTTTGTACGTGCAGAATAATTCAATTCTGAACTTGGATATAGAATGACATCATTATGAAAGTTTTTTTTGGAATTAGGGCGATTTCAGATTGGCGTACTTTTCTAAGCGTAGTAAGTGTACATAGTTTCAGCACACGTGCCTACACATGTGCAACCTTACGCACTACGAATAATCACACATATTTCGGTGTGTCTATCGAACCGGCGGCGCTGCGCACTCGCAATAGACTTATACGCGCTTATAAACGCGCCAAAGTTCGTCCAAGTTGCGCGTGCGCCAAAAGGTGCGCCTAGACACGTCTGTATCTGCTTCGAAAGTTTTCATCACTGAAGAATTGTGTGTTGTTGCAGTGTGTGCAGGGTGCTGCGCGAGCGATGGTATGGTGTCGCACCGGCGCGCGCGACGCCCGTGGCTGTGGCTGGCCGTCGCCGCGGTAGCGCTGGTGCCGCTGCTGGCCACCGCCATCGCCGCCGACGTCATCTTCAGGGTGCCTGAAGTACTGGTGAACCAACTATTACATTCTATTATACGATACGAAAGAAAATTAGGGGGAGGTCTTTGTTCAGCAGTAGACAGTAGACTTCCGGCTGATGATGATGATGATACGATAGGAAACAAAATGCAGAATGTAATACTATACATACATATGTGCAAAAGAAGGTTGATTACATGGTGTCCGTGGCGGTGCAGGTGCGGCACGCGGCGGCGTCGAAGCCGGTGGGCACGGGGCGCGGCAACGGGTCCCGCGGGAACGAGTCGGAGCGCTGGGCGGGCGGCGACACGCTGCTGGAGGTGCGCTACGAGGAGTACTTCGTGGAGCACGACGTGTCCACGGCCGCCGCGCGCCACGCCGCCGCCGCCCTCAACGTGGAAGACAGTAAGCAACACTAGTGCCCGGCTACCGGCGGGACTATTGTCATTATGTTACACGAATGTTCGAATATTGAAAATCTCAACAATTCTTTTCTCACCTAGAAAACGATCTGATCCGATCTACGACACCTGAATTTCATGAATTTCAAGAAAACGTTTTATTATTCATCTAATATCACAATAATCCGGGATCTAAATCGTAAATGAATCGTCGCCATTCCGGCACAAACCGAGCGAAGTAAGTGACGCAACCAACAATTGCTTGAGTTACTCCAATTAGTCGGTACAAATTAGAACAATAGTCAAGGACGCGGGATTAACAACATGAGCCGTGAGCCGAGGGCCACGGGTCACTACTGCCACAATTTTTCTAAATATTTATTTATCAAAATCATAATACACTTATAAGGTGGGCTTAATGCTTTCTCTACTAGTTAATATTTGCGTGATAAAGAGATGACGTAACATGATCCAGGATTACTATGTATAGGACTAGTATTAGTACAGATGCAGTTGATGGAAGAGATCACGCACGCATCAGGTTAACACCAGATACAATCACCTACGACTGTAGACGACTCGTGACTAATGCGCGGCAATAAGCAAGCATTATGTACTTCACACTGAAGTAGGTACAACTATTTATAGTCGTGTGGTTGGGACTTCTTTTAATTGATCTGTTTCATTCTTTTTATTTAACTGTAGTGTTTATCAGCTACATACATGTTGCAGTGTGAGCATATTTTCACGTATTCTTTTACCTCCTACGAAGTTGCGACAATCCTCTTAATACACTTATGTTCATATTACCTTCGGTTTCGGAGTGTTCTCTTAATGCGGCGGACATGACTGTAAGCTTGTTTCCGATATATACGGATAAGAACACTATGTGTTTGTATGTGGGGTTGGGTAGAGGCGCCAACAATGTGCGGTAGTATTACAGCGGCGATGGTGCGGTCGTTGGAAGAGGATCCCTCATTATCGCGACATGTGACACGCGCGGCGCGGCCACGCTGCCAGTACCCATATAATGTGTTATGTTGATAAGTCTCAATGGTTTCTACTTGAGTTCTTAAAGTGTTTTACTGAAAGTGTACATTTTAAAAGCCTTCGCTAAGTTTAAAGATGTTCATTTGATTCTACCATCAAGTATACGTTGTCGCAAGCACATGCTACAACACACGAGGGAACATTTTATTTTTCCTTTAGTGTGCACACGGCGCGGTGTCCAGTCGCCAGTAATGTGCGGTGTCTGTGTCCACTGCCCGCGTAATTGCACTGCAGTTACATGACAATTACTTGGCAATTACAGGCTGATCTTGTGCTGCAGATGTTATCACAATACAGGCACTGATACTGAGACATTGCTGAGCTGTAATCATTTTAAACTCATTTGCCAATTAAGGCTTAGAGCCAACAGAAAATTGGTAAAGTAACGGCAAATTCTTTACAAAGACTATGTTGATTACTCGGTTGACTTTAACCACGTTAGGTTCGTTTTATGTTCAGCGCAGGTTCAATTCCACTCAGAAGATTGTATTATCTAGTCGAAGGTAGAGGTTTGGAAATCTGAAATGATTCATTTCTGTCAATGAGCTTCATAATTAAACTAGATGAGTAAATCACAGAAATAACTCAGAATCGACAGATACAGGTAAAGTTTTAAAGTGATCATGGTCGTGTGTACAAAGTAGAACCTCAGCAAATGTCAAACTATCTGCTATATACTCACACCGGAATGTAATGTACAAGTTAATTCATGTAATTACAAGTTAGTCCCCCGTCCCCATACATTACGTGCTGCAAGTGCACATCACGGTAGGATGGAAGGTCGGTGGGCGTGTAGTGAGGAGCCGGCGAGGCCCGGGGGCGGCCGCCCGATCTGTCACAGCATTGTCCGCCGGTGTCAATGTCAGCGGCGTGTTACAGTACTGCGTGACGTATCTACTACATAACATTACAATATGGGAGTCTTCGTGTAAACACACACGTCCGCACCACACCGCCCAAACTACCTACTGACCATACTGCGGTCTCATGTCTCATAGAGTAACCTAATTAAATATTAGAATTTCCAACCGAAGGATTCGAGAAGGAAGGTAGTGTCGCTGCTGGTCGCATCACGTAAGCCAAGCTCCTGGTGTAACCTTCAGTCCAGGGCCGTGACTATTGAGCCGTTGCACTTCTGTGTTCTTTCAATAAACTGGACAATTGACCGCTCCGAATGCTTTGTTAAAAAACTTAATTTGCTTAAGGATATACATTAAGAAAAATAATTTGAGTAGCGTAGTTATTGGGTATGAATACCGAACTGTAAGCTCCTTCATCTTTGATAGATATTATAATTAGCGCGTTTGATGTAATTGGTTGTCGGTAGCGATGCATCAGTCTCTGTATGGCGCGGCGCGGCGCGGGCGTGGCTCGGCAATCGATACCGGCCGCGCGGCCTGCACATGCGCCACCAACATCTCGCAATACACCGCGGTGTTGCAGACGTCAATTATTGCAATACTTTCAATTTGTTTATCACAATAACAACAACTACCGCACGGTGAGGCTGATGGCAGGTTCTCAATCGTTCGGCGTCGCCCCAGCTGCTTGCTACTAAGATCGCGAACCATTCTCGTTACATACACTTCGATGTTGGATACATCGGTGTGTGTCATACATAACTCGGGAACTATCCACAACTGTATTGTAACACAAACATAGACATAATAGTATATACGTGTGCCTAGATGTATCCTGCAGGCTTGCAAGTGTGACACCTCTCCTAGTTAGCTGGGAGTACAGCATTATTATATTGGCGCATTTAAGTTGGGTGGCACGTGCGCGGGTAATGTCAGTGATACACACAGCTCGGTGCCAGTGTCCGGTGTCCCTTAGTTCGGTGTATGTTGGTACTGCTTCGTTTGGTTGGTGTATTTGTAAAATGGTGATTGCTTAGAAAGAGGGTTACGTCGTTAAACGACTAGCGTTACATACATTTTTGAAGAGCTGTTTTAAACTGATTCGTGAGATGTGATATTTTCAACTGATACAAAAGCGCAGAATTTTGTTGTATTTTGTTAAATTATGTGCTGACTTCAAGTCTAACACCAGTTCGTACCGACCCCAAGTGTACAATGTGCTTAGACCCACAGCTCCCTGTGTGTCTCCGACCTTAACTGGCTGCTATTGTTCTGTGACGTAAGGTTTGCATTGATCGTGTGTCATCCTCGAATAATAACTAGTCTCGCAATGACGCGTACTGCCGTACTGCTCGTATAGCCGCACTCAATGACATCGGACACTGCCGCTGTAATCTATAGCCAGCGACCTTCACACTGAGCTACTGAGCTATCGAATGTTACTCCACAACTGGAGTTACTACAGACAACTTACGTGAAACAACTCTTGCGTTGTGTTTCGTTGTGTGATTGAGGTTACCGGAGGCCTAATTATCTCCTTCCCAATCTTCCCAATCCCCGATTCCCCAATAACCCTTAAATTCCTAACCCTCAAAAGGCCGGCAACGTACTTGGAACGCCTCTGGTGTTTCGGGTGTCCATGGGCGATTGCTTAATTACCATCAGGTGATCCGTCTGCTCGTTTACCGGCCTATATCATAAAAAAGTTAGGTAACATTGCGTATAGAAATTAGTTTTCCCATGCAATTTCCATTAAAAGGAATGTGTGTTGTGTGGCAGTCCCCCCGACGCGGCCGGGCTGCGGCACGTGCAGCGAGCGCGAGTACGCGTACTGCGAGACGCGCGTGCTGGCCGACCACTGCTGCTGCGAGCGCCGCTTCGTGCGCGAGCCCTTCCCCTGGCTGCCGCACACGTGCTACGTGGGCGCGCGCCGCTGCCGCCCGCTGGCGCACGACTGCGCGCAGTACGCGCGTCTGCGGGACTGCTGCTGCCATCGCAAGCTGGCCGAGCGATGTAAGCCACCGCCGCCAGCGCGACATTATACTAGTCTCGTTCGTTTGCAGTCGTAAGGATGCTGTCCACTAACAATCGCCCACCACTTGCAGGGAAGAGCATCCTGTCGGAGTCGAGCCGCGCGGGCGTGAGCGGGCTGTGCCTGCTGGCGGTGTCGGCGCTGGTGGTGGCGGCGCGGCTGTGACGCCCGCTGGCGCCGCGCCCCGACCCCGCCGCGCCCGCCCTGGTCTGACCGCTGGGGACACGGACCCGCCTATAAATGTGTAAATGCATTAACATTTCGTTAGGCCCTATCTTTAATGTAGTGTCTACCTATATGTAAGTACTAAATGTAAAATACAAAGTATTTATTTAATGTGGAAAGTCTAAATAGTGCTGTACCTGTTTCAATATGCTGCATTCTTACACAGCAGTTATACATCGAGACCTAACATTGACTTACTTACTACATAATGTAATATTGTTATGAAACCACCCATTAACTAAAAGTGCCGAAACCAACCCCTTACTTATACTGTTGGCTGGTGGAAACCAAATGAAAATGTCACATAGCTTAGGGGTTCCCTAAATGTAAAGGTTGATTAACACGTACATTAGGGTGCCTAGTAGTGTTAATGTTATTGCCCCGACTGTGTAAGCATTATGTATGTAGCACATAACTAGACAAGTACAAGCAGTATTGGTCAGCGCCGCAAGTACCACATGTAGGAACATGTACATGGGCCACGCACACCACGTGGGCGCTACCACTGTGGAGCTGACTGCGTTAGTCCATAGCAGTGAGAATGTGGATCCATCGCACTTCTTGCGCCCCCTCGATACTTGCAAGTTACAATGTAGATCGACGTTATTTATACTATGTATAAAGAGAATGTACGACACACTCACACACAACACAGGTACATAGTGTGTGTCAGTGTGTGAACGAACAGAGCTTCTTATGTTTGGTTAGATCAAATGTTGTACAGTTCAGTATATTACTTAGTTACTCGTAGGTGTAATGTTACAAAAATATTAAATATTTTTCACGTAACAGAAATCTCACATGTAAATAGTTGGATTACGTGTTATGTAGTATCTCAGTGTATTTATGTATACAGTAGAATATGTACCGCCTGCGTAGCAGTCAGCCTCGCTAGACGGATGGCTCGATATATACTAGCAATAGATCAACTTGTGTCCGTCAGTCCATCACATCCATTGGACGTTTCTATTCCATTCGACCGGTGTTTGGGTCTACTCGTCCATTCGTCTAGCGACAATGAATGCATCTGCAATATCACAGTGTGATGCTGTTGCGACTAGTTAAGTAAATTAATTGTAATGATTCAATGTATGTCCTGTGTTTATAAAGTTTTGAGAAAACAACGTTAGCTGTAACCATGGCCTATCGATTCAAAATCGTGCTGTGGTCGGTGACGCGTGCTTGTCGGATGTTACATTAAATGTAAGTAGTACGACTACAGCAGGCAGGCAGCACACACGGCAACACGAGTGACTACTTGTGTCTGTGCAATGTGGTACAGCTATGGAAACGATAGTGGTGGCAATACATGTATGTCCCCGTTAATGATTGTCATAAACCGTCAACTTGGTTCAGTAAGGGTGCTACCTATAGTCAGCTCTACTGACGTGAAGCCTCGTGTGACACGCGGAGTGCGCATGCGCAGGCTGTAGGCTAGTTGTTGTTGTATTCAATGTTTATTATTTATTTTCGCATTAATTTTGTTAATGGAAGCCTACATTTTATGTGAGCTAGTGAGCGATTGACGATATCTAATATAATTATTGTTTTAATTTCTGTGTTACACAGTATCAGTGCGTGGTGTGTCACTCGTTACACTGTCAGGTGACGCGTGTGATGACATTCGCGTCAGAGTAGTGTGATATACCCACATATATGTATAGTTAGCGTACAGTTGTATGTATACGGACAAATATACAATGGCAACATGTAGATGTACATAATTTACTGATTCTTTCGCAATGTATTATATTTATTGGCAATGAGTGACTACATGTGACATGTAGGTACCTACATTGTATAGATCATGTAAAATAAATGATTATAACTGATGCGAATGAAATAAAAGTTACCAAAGTATATGTTTTTTTTATTTCCGATCCGAGTGTGGCTAGTACATACCTACCTATTACATAAGCTGTAGCAGCGCCTGCCTACACGACTCTCGTAGCACCGAGCGTAGCGGCGTAGCAGCGGGGTACTACGTAGCATACTGTGCTACAAAGCTATTAATATCATAAAAAAAATAAACATATCTTTTTAATGTGTAAAATGTCCGGAACATTTCTATGTTACATGTCTAAAACTATAAACTCATATTAATGTGATAATGATATTTCTATATGGCAGTGTAATTACCAAGTTAATTATACGTTTAATTATACATTTAATAATTCAATTGCACCCGGTCACAAACAGTCCCAATGAGAAGTAGTCACGAAGGTACTCCACGTTCTGTGCACAGTGCACACAAGTTACACGAATTATACAGGGTTAAAGGGTAAGTCGACCTAAATCCTTTAAGACGTGATAGTTTACATCATTCCTGACTGATTTGACCATGGGACCCCATATCCCAAACTTAACCGTGTTCAAATTATCGGCATTTTAACTTTTTTGATAAAATTTCCCATTTTTTTGGCTATTTCTCCCAGTTTTGTCTTTGGTGGCTAAATTTTGTTTTGTTTTTGCTTTTTTGTGTAGTAGATTAGTTGCTTTATTATTTAGAAAACTAAAACTGTAAATAACTGTACCAACTGAGTCGTAGCAGACGATCGAATGTAAAAAAGTAAATAAATTTGTGATAAGTTGTTTTTCTTTGTAAGATATTTAAAAAAAAGTCTATGACAACTGTTCTGCAAATGTGCGTTAAAATATCTACAATTCTTCAGCTTTCTGATAAGGTATAACATGATAGGGAATAATTTGAATTCTTTGCCAAAACATCGATGAAGTACTACAAGGTAGTAATAAGAATATCGATATTTAAGCTTCAAATTTAACTTGAGTCAGATAACAAAATAAAACAAACTGGTTCACTTCACTTCAGAAGGAGTGTATCTTTGAAGTGCATTTTTAGAGTGGAGAAAATCATCCAATGACTTCTCCCATCTTGGGCGAGGCGAGAGGGAGTGTCAGACTCTTACTGACTAAAACCACCCTGTTCCTTCTCCTGCTTTTCGGAACTAGTCCGCAGCTCCGGATCAGGCATCAGCCCTACTGGACCCCATCTGTGGTGGTCTGAT
Source organism: Spodoptera frugiperda (assembly GCF_023101765.2). NCBI lineage: Eukaryota > Metazoa > Arthropoda > Insecta > Lepidoptera > Noctuidae > Spodoptera > Spodoptera frugiperda. The sequence goes on along the minus strand of NC_064219.1, from coordinate 98,779 downwards.
GGCTCTTTGAGGCGTACACATAAAAATCCATAGGGGTCAGGTCTGAACTTCTAGCTGGCCACGGTACAGGTCCGCCTCTCCCGATCCACTTATTGGGATAATTAGTGTCCAGTGCTTTTGCCTGCGGACGGCGAGCAAGGGTAGCTCACCGCCCGAACAGAACCAGACCCGTGCGTGCGGCGCGTAGCGTTCCGCGCGCGCCTCAAAGAGCCATCAGACCACCACAGATGAAGCCCAGTAGGGCTGATGCCTGATCCGGAGCTGCGGACTACCTAGCGGGTTTACCGGGGCTCCGGCTCGAAAAGCAGGAGAAGGAACAGGGTGGTTTTTAGTCAGTAAGAGTCTGACACTCCCTCTCGCCTCGCCCAAGGTGGGAGAAGTCATTGGATGATTTTCTCCACTCAAAAAAAAAGCCACTCCCTGACACTCCTTCTGAAGGAAGTGAAGTGAACCAGTTTGTTTTATTTTGTTATCTGACTCAAGTTAAATTTGAAGCTTAAATATCGATATTCTTATTACTACCTTGTAGTACTTCATCGATGTTTTGGCAAAGAATTCAAATTATTCCCTATCATATTATACCTTATCAGAAAGCTGAAAAATTGTAGATATTTTAACGCACATTTGCAGAACAGTTGTCATAGACTTTTTTTTGTATCTTACAAAGAAAAACAACTTATCACAAATTTATTTACTTTTTTTAACATTCGATCGTCTGCTACGACTCAGTTGGTACAGTTATTTACAGTTTTAGTTTTCTAAATAATAAAGCAACTAATCTACTACACAACAAAAGCAAAAACAAAACAAAATTTAGCCACCAAAGACAAAACAAGGGAGAAATAGCCAAAAAAATGGGAAATTTTATCATAAAAGTTAAAATGCCGATAATTTGAACACGGTTAAGTTTGGGATATGGGGTCCCATGGTCAAATCAGTCAGGAATGATGTAAACTATCACGTCTTGAAAGGATTTAGGTCGACTTACCCTTTAACCCTGTGTACTGTATACTGCCGCCACCGGGCGACGCCATTGCATAGCGCGCGATGCGTACCGTGGACCCGGAGCTATGGGCCCGGCGCCACAAGCCGGGGCTGGTGACGTCACGGCTGCGGCCGGGGCTGGTGACGTCACGGCTGCGGCCGGGGCTGGTGACGTCACGGCTGCGGCCGGGGCTGGAGCGCACGCTGCGCGACAGCCTGCGGGCCGCCGCCGCCGAGTACTGGCACCACTGCTCCGTAGGGTTCGTCAAGTACATGAAACACGACGATGTCAATACACATAAGAAGTAAGTTGTCCTACTCACTGCTAGCCCCACGTTGCAATAATTATTGTAAAACTTTGTGTAAATGGTAAGTAATTGTTAACATCTAGCTTCCGACCGCAGCGCCATCCTCTTATGTAGCGCATGTAGGTAGTAACTAGTGTACCGCGGCGCGGCAGGTGGCGCAACGTGGCGCTGGTGGCGGCGACGTTCGCGCTGGGCTGCGCGGCGCTGGCGGACGGCGCGCTGCAGTACCGCGCGCGGCCGCCGCTGTTCGTGCAGAAGTACGTGGCGTCGATGGCGCACGCGCCGTTCCCGGCCGTCGCCATCTGCAGCAACAAGGTCATCAGCCGGGCGGCCCTGCGGAACCTCACGCGACACCTGCACACGTACGCAGCCCCCTCTGTCCTGACACATCACTCCCAGTCTCCACCGCACTCCTCACCCCACCACTCCCCATCTACTCGTAGTGGGTGGGAACGGACGGATGATAATGTGATCATAACGGCTAAGTATAAACTCTACGTCCCATGGCCAGAGAGAGAACAGTGTCAGTGTGTCGGCGCAATTATACCACGCTTGGTTATCATTTAACTTAAAATTTTCTTTTTGGTTTTCATTCGGTACTTTTTTGAGAAGGGAAAATCTTCTAATAGTACCATCGAATATTGTTCACTAGCGCATCCAAAAGTATTTGTTATAAATACCTAGTGTTAAATTTTGTTAATACATATATAATCTGTCTGCAGCTCAGCTACCAACCAGCGGTACCAATACTCCGAGGCTCAGATAGAAGACAACCTCCTGAAAATGGGCGCCCTGCTGACGTACGCGTACACCGACGTCGACTTCGTGTTCACCAAGTTCATCCGGCAGAGCATGCCGCGGTTCAACATCACCGACATCATGTACCGAGTATGGACCTTGGACCGCGCGCCATGTCGTGGACTGGTTCCTCAACATTCTTGTTTAAGTTTCTATAAACCGGTGCTTCTGGAGAAGTCACGTCCAAAGAAACGCTTCAGCTTTATTGTGAAAAAAATTCTTAGGTTTCCCAAGCGGTTTCCCCTGCTGCTCGAGTCCTATAGGACCCAATAGGAAGCCTTACTTGAGAAACGGACTATATACATTGAACGCCGTGATGGTCACCGGTGACCGATGTTAGCGGAGGATTTGCTTTCACCAGTTTTCTATTGGCAATCAAAGACTTAAATGAAATATTTTGTTAGTAGTATGCTTGTAAATGTAAATGATTTAAATTCTGATATAATAAGGTATTGTATTTCCTTTGGAATTCTGTTATAACATTTAAGAAAGAATCCTATATAGGATTTACGTCTACCTAAAAAATGGCTGACCCAATCCATCCTTATGTTTGGTTTGACAATTGTGTCTCAGTGTGTGTCAAACACTTTACGTTCCATTACATATTGTAGTAAGACAGCACCCACCGACTGTACTCGTGTGGTCTAGTTCTCGGCCAACTGCTCGACGATCCTGGTGCGGTGCTCGTGGCGCGGCCAGGTGCGCGACTGCGGGGACCTGTTCGCGACCAGACTGACGGCGCTCGGCTTCTGCTGCGTCTTCAACTCGAGATACCAGTGAGCACAGAACATAGTGACACGTAAACATAATGCTAACAATGCTGTGTAGGCACAAATAAGAAGTTTGTCCGGCATCCAGGTCCGCAGACTTCGGCCGGCAGCCGCAGGTGCTGAACCAGACTGGGAAGGACTTCGGGCTCGGCGTGGTGCTGCACGAGCTGCAGGACGACTTCGCGTACATGCGGCGCCCAGCGTACGGGATGGAGGTGCACCTGATACATCATTTATTTGGTATCACGTGGGTCGCACGCTTGCCTTCGCCCTAAAATGTGAACGAGTAAGGACTTCAGGAGGACGGACTAAGGAGAACATAAATGTTGACAGGTGCTACTGTTCGAGGGCAGCGAGTTCCCGATCGTGGAGGGCGGCGACGTGCGCGTGTACCCGCTGCCGATCAATGCCTCCGTCTACTTCAACATCCAGGCGATGACGCAGCAGCCCGCCGACGAGATCAGCTCCTACTCCGAGAAGAGGGTGAGACACGCACCGACAGCCCCGCGGCACTACCCCCGCCCGAGGGTACATGGGGACGGTCCTGTTGCAGCGCGGGTGTCGGCTGGGCCGCGCCGGCATGTCGCAGTGCTTGGCGGACTGCCGCCGCGACACCGCCGAGGCGCTGTGCAAGTGCGTGCCGTACACGCTGCAGCCGCAGTTCGTGCCGCGCACGTCCGCCACCTGCACGCTCAACGAACTCGCGTGTCTCACCAAACATAGAGGTAAGTGCGGCACTCCCTCACTCCGTGAACACTATCTCAGTGGCAGTGACCTGCGGCGTGGTGTCCCCAGAGAAGTTCATGTACGTGTACCCCGGGGAAGAGGCCGACGTGTCGCTGGAGCAGGAGCAGCAGGACTCGCTGCTGTGTGAGTGCGTGGTGCACTGCCGCCGCCGGCTCTACAAGGCCAAGATCTCCTACTCCTTCTACGGCACGAAGCAGAGGGTCTTTCAAAACTTTCTCACGTAAGTTATGTTGTTCGACAGAATCTATACTTCATTTTTTTAATACATATATAAAGCTGAAGAGTTTGTTTGTTTGTATCTTTGAACGGGTCCAATTTAAATAATTCCATTTGTGTTGGATAGTCCATTAACTGAAGAAGGCAAAATGCCACCACGCTAAAATCAGATATGGACAATATGAATCAATAAGATCGGCACCGACTTAGATGACATTAGGTACAGATATAGTTTGAGAACTTTGAGACCCGAGGAAGGAAGTGGAGGGTTTATCCCGGAAATCCCCCAGGAACGGGAACCACTGATAAGACATCCCAGAACCCCTCGACGGGGTGGAGATAGAGAACATTGTATTCTTTATACTAGCTTCCGCCCGCGACTCCGTCCGCGCGGATGTCGGTCTTCGCGTGGAAGTTTTATTTCTCCATTTTGAGTAACTCTGACATTGACATCTTATAAATATCTAATTGACCCAAATACGGCGAGGCCCATAATAATTAGGGAGATTCCTCTATTGAGCTACTGCTGTTGAGCTCGCGTTCTGTAGAATAAAACTGAAAAATAAAGATTTTTTCTACGTATTTTTCCAGGATAAAAAGGATCCTACCCAGGATAATAAGGTATAATTATACTAAGTTTCATCGGAATCGAACCGTTAGTTTTCACGTGATGCCTTAACATACAGACAGAAAGACAAAAAAAATCACATATTTGGGTTTTGTATCGATCCAGTAACACTGCTATTTATTTTTTCGATATTTTTAATGTACTGAATTGTCCCTTCTACAGATTTATTATAATACTAGCTTCCGCCTGCGACTCCGTCCGCGCGGATGTCGGTCTTCGTGTGGAAGTTTTATTTCTCAATTTTGAGTAACTCTTATAAATATCTATTGGACCCAAATACGGCAAGGCCCATAATAATTAAGGAGATCCCTCTATTGAGCTACTGCTGTTGAGCTCGCGTTCTGTAGAATAAAACTGAAAAATAAAGTTTTTTTTTTGAATGACTGAATAAAAAGTATCCAATTTTATGCCCAGGATAATAAGGTATAATTATACCAAATTTCACAGACAGACAAAAAAAATTTAATCACATATTTGGGTTTGGTATCGATCCAGTAACACCCCCTGCTATTTTATTCTTTCAATATTTTCAATGCACAGAACCTTCTACAGACTTATTATAATAATATGAATGAATGAATGAATGAGAGTGTTATAAACGTAAGAGTAGACAAATATAGTCAGAAATCTCCGAACTGCTAAGCTATCGGGAGTTATACGTGTTATTGTGAGTCAACCATAAAAGATAGACATTTGCTGTCGTAGAATATTTTTTAAACAATTTTAAGGAGAACATTTCCGTCATACATGATTTCTGTGTAGCTTTAACCATTAAGGCTGCACACGCGATGGAAGCTTAAAAAATGGAGCAAGTTCTCCTGTTTTCCCAACATTTCCCTTCACTGCTCCGCTCCTATTGATCGCAACGTGATGAAAAGTATACTATAACCTGCCCAGGAGTATGAAGAACAATTGTACCAAGTTTCGTTGAAATCGGTTGAGTAGTTTTTGTTTCTATAAAGAACATACAGACAGACAGACAGACAGACAGACAGACAGACAGACAGACAGACAGACAGACAGACAGACAGACAGACAGACAGACAGACAGACAGACAGACAGACAGACAGACAGACAAAAATTTTTCCGATTGCATTTTTGGCGTCAGTATCGATCACTAATCACCCGCTGATAGTTATTTTGGAAATATATTTCATGTACAGAATTGACCTCTCTACAGATTTATTATAAGTATAGATAGAAGAAGATGAATGAATGAATGAATTAATGAATGAATGAAAACGTAAGAGTAGACAAATATATAATCAGAAAGCTCCGAACTGCTTAGCTATCGGGAGTTATACGTGTTATTGTGAGTCAACCATAAGACATAGACATTTGCTGTCGTGGAATATTTTTTAGCCAATTTTAAGGAGAACATTTCCGTCGTACATTATTTCTGTGTAGCTTTAACCATTAAGGCTGCACACGCGACGGAAGCTTAAAAATGGAGTAAGTTCTCCTGTTTTCCTAACATTTCCCTTCACTGCTCTGCTCCTATTGATCGTAGCGTGATGAAAAGTATACTATAACCTGCCCAGGAGTATGAAGAACAATTGTTATATGACTGCACGGTTGGTGCGGTGGCTGGGCAACTGGCTGCCGCGCAACGGGTAGCGGGTTCGATTCCCGCACGGAGCAACTCTTTGTGTGATCCACAAATTGTTATTTCGGGTCTGGGTGTCATGTGTATGTGAACTTGTATGTTTGTAAACGCACCCACGACACAGGAGAAAATCCTAGTGTGGGGCAACGTTTAAAAAAAAAAAAAAAAAAATTGTACTAAGTTTCGTTGAAATCTGTCGAGTGGTTTTTATTTCTATAAAGATCATACAGACAGACAGACAGACAGACAGACAGACAGACAGACAGACAGACAGACAGACAGACAAAAATTTTTCCGATTGCATTTTTGGCGTCAGTATCGATTACTAATCACCCGCTGATAGTTATTTTGGAAATATATTTCATGTACAGAATCGACCTCTCTACAGATTTATTATAAGTACATATAGATAAAATGTATTTTCGTAAAATTACGGTAGATACTCTATCTTTTAAACTACTTATACGATTTGGGTGTGATGAGGCCCTAAAAAGGAAATTAGTCCCGGAAAAAGATGTAGGTATTAGCTATGTCAGTCTTATTCGATCTCACAAGTACTGAACCGATTTTGATGAAATTTGATACAGCCGTAAAATAGATCTTGGAGAGGCAAGAAGTCAAAAGTCCCAAATTCTGTCAGAAGTCGAGGGCAAAAGCTAGTATATAAAAGTTGTTTCAATCCACAGAAGGAACATGTCGCTGAAGAGTACGACGTCGCTCCGGCTGTTCTACGGCGTCGACCGGCAGCAGTGGTACCGGGTCGAGGTGTTCTCGCGGCTGTCTGATGTTTGCGGTAGGAGCACACGTGTTTTCATATTACTTTTTCTTAAAAATAAACGTTGTTCCGTGTCATGGGTGCATTTACAAACATACAATTTCACATACACATGATACCCAGACCCGGAACAACAAATTGTAGATCACACAAAGAGTTGCTCGGTGTGGAAATCGAACCCGCTACACGTTGCACGAAAGCCGGGTGCCCAGCCATCGCGTTAACCGTGCAACCAAATAGTTGTACTGTACAAGATGAATAAAAATGTCGTCACGTGTCGTCGTGTTGTCGCAGTGAAGCTGAGCTGCCAGTGGATGGCCATCACGGGCATCACGCTGCTGGGCTGCTGGGAGCTGGTGTACCACGCCACGTGCCGGTGGGCGCGCCACGCGGCGACATCTGTGCCGCGCGCCGCGCACTGCGCGCTGCCTCAACGGCGCACGGAGCCAACCGCGCCTACATTGTAACTCATTGTAATGTTGACGGTGTACTGTAGATGGCGCCGCGGGTCACGCCTTCATAGTGTTTCACAGCAATGACCGACATACTGCGAGACATAATATGTAACTTCACAGATACCATCATTATTATACTTTATTTTACTTTTAACTGTTTGGCTTATGGTTTCTAAATAAAATATTTATTTAAGTGTAACTTGTATCTATATTTTTGGTTCGTTTTAAAAATAAATATCCTTTTGTTCCAGACTACTAATCTTTATATATATAATTCTTCTGTAAGTGTGTATGTCACTGAACTTCTCTTAAACGAGTGGACCGATTTTGATGAACTTTTTTGTGTGTGTTCAAGGGGATCTGAGAATGGTTTAGATTCACAATTTTGTCCGCTGGACAATGTTTTTTTAATTAGTTTTTAATTTTTTAGTAGTTGTTAATTTTGGAATGTTTTACATTGGATCCGACAGACGGCGCTACCTTCGCAGTGTAAAATATTAATGACGTTAGATATTGTCATAACATTTGAATAACAATTTTCATCAAAAAGGTCCATAATGTTTTAGCTTATTAAAAAAAGTTTAAAATTTTCAAATTAAAGACGTGTAGACAGGACAACGTCTGTCGGGTCCGCTAGTAGGCTTATAAGTTTTGATACTTTGGGCAATGTATTTCATAAAAAATAAAAAGTTCCATAAAAAAATGCATGGAAGTGTACGTCATTGATGACGTCACATACGTTCACTTTACTTGACGTCACGTTGAGTGTTTCGTCTCTCGTCAGCTGATACCACGGCGGTGCTCGTGCGCTCTACTGAGTCATGTCTGTTTCACTGGATCTTGAGTTCGATTTGCGTTGTAAGTGACTTTAGAAGCTGTTTATTAGTAACACGAAGTTTGTATACTAACCGATGTATCACAAAAGGCTTCACCACTACTACATAGGACCCATTAGACACCAGCTGAGCAGTGAGTGCTACACTGTACTGAGTATAATATGTCACAGAACTGATCATGAATCATCCCTGGTAAGGAAAGACTCGGCACTCGGTGGTATTTGTGTATGTTGCGAGTTGCAACGTTCGGTGAGTGTACTTGAAGCCCGTGTCGCATGTCCCGGCTGCAATAATGACAACTAGGTGTGTGCATGGCGTGTGTCAGCGCGGTATCAGCGGCCGTACATCAGCCGCCATGACTAGTGCCGACTGGTCACACAGTACACGCACAGAATGCTAGTACACGACGCATGCGTGGGCGGCACGATAACGTCACATTGTGCCGATACTGGGATACTAATGTATCCATGGAGCCAAGTGGCCGACACTACTGACACATCGTTAATAATTGAGCTTAGAACTCCTGATCACAAACTTCTTTTACTTTTTTGTCTTACCTAAACAAAACATATGAAATATCGATAATTTCATGGCACAAAACTGTACCCATCTTTTTTTACACTTAAGTTATGCTGAAATATTAGAACCGTACGTAGCTCGTAGCACATATCGCGTAGCTCGTAGTACGTAGCACATGGCGTATAACGCGTAGCTCGTAGTACGTAGCACGTAGTAGGTAGCTCGTAGTACGTAGCACATGGAACATAACGCGTAGCTCGTAGTGCGTAGCTCGTAGTAGGTAGCTCGTAGTACGTAGCACATGGAACATAACGCGTAGCTCGTAGTGCGTAGCTCGTAGTAGGTAGCTCGTAGTACGTAGCACATGGAACATAACGCGTAGCTCGTAGTGCGTAGCTCGTAGTACGTAGCTCGTAGTACGTAGCTCGTAGTACGTAGCTCGTAGTACGTAGCACATGGAACATAACGCGTAGCTCGTAGTGCGTAGCTCGTAGTAGGTAGCTCGTAGTACGTAGCACATGGAACATAACGCGTAGCTCGTAGTGCGTAGCTCGTAGTAGGTAGCTCGTAGTACGTAGCACATGGAACATAACGCGTAGCTCGTAGTGCGTAGCTCGTAGTAGGTAGCTCGTAGTACGTAGCACATGGAACATAACGCGTAGCTCGTAGTAAGTAGCTCGTAGTACGTAGCTCGTAGTGCGTAGCTCGTAGTACGTAGCACATGGAACATAACGCGTAGCTCGTAGTGCGTAGCTCGTAGTAGGTAGCTCGTAGTACGTAGCACATGGAACATAACGCGTAGCTCGTAGTGCGTAGCTCGTAGTACGTAGCTCGTAGTGCGTAGCTCGTAGTACGTAGCACATGGAACAACGCATGGCGCGTAGTGCGTAGCTCGTAGTGCGTAGCACATGGTGTATAACGCGTAGCTCGTAGTTCGTAGCTCGTAGTACGTAGCTCGTAGTACGTAGCACATGGAACATAACGCGTAGCTCGTAGTACGTAGCTCGTAGTGCGTAGCTCGTAGTACGTAGCACATGGAACAACGCATGGCGCGTAGTGCGTAGCTCGTAGTGCGTAGCACATGGCGTATAACGCGTAGCTCGTAGTGCGTAGCTCGTAGTGCGTAGCTCGTAGTACGTAGCACATGGAACATAACGCGTAGCTCGTAGTGCGTAGCTCGTAGTAGGTAGCTCGTAGTACGTAGCACATGGAACATAACGCGTAGCTCGTAGTAAGTAGCTCGTAGTACGTAGCTCGTAGTGCGTAGCTCGTAGTACGTAGCACATGGAACAACGCATGGCGCGTAGTGCGTAGCTCGTAGTACGTAGCACATGGCGTATAACGCGTAGCTCGTAGTTCGTAGCTCGTAGTACGTAGCTCGTAATACGTAGCACATGGCGTATAACGCGTAGCTCGTAGTACGTAGCTCGTAGTGCGTAGCTCGTAGTACGTAGCACATGGAACAACGCATGGCGCGTAGTGCGTAGCTCGTAGTACGTAGCACATGGCGTATAACGCGTAGCTCGTAGTACGTAGCACATGGCGTATAACGCGTAGCTCGTAGTACGTAGCACGTAGTGCGTAGCTCGTAGTACGTAGCACATGGAACAACGCATGGCGCGTAGTGCGTAGCTCGTAGTACGTAGCACATGGCGTATAACGCGTAGCTCGTAGTGCGTAGCTCGTAGTACGTAGCTCGTAGTACGTAGCACATGGCGTATAACGCGTAGCTCGTAGTACGTAGCTCGTAGTGCGTAGCTCGTAGTACGTAGCACATGGAACAACGCATGGCGCGTAGTGCGTAGCTCGTAGTACGTAGCACATGGCGTATAACGCGTAGCTCGTAGTGCGTAGCTCGTAGTACGTAGCTCGTAGTACGTAGCACATGGCGTATAACGCGTAGCTCGTAGTACGTAGCACATGGCGTATAACGCGTAGCTCGTAGTACGTAGCACATGGCGTATAACGCGTAGCTCGTAGTACGTAGCACATGGCGTATAACGCGTAGCTCGTAGTGCGTAGCACAAGGTACCGGAGGCGTAGCTCGTAGCGTGCAGCGCATGACCCATTACGCGTAGTTCGTAGCTGTTCGTAAATACAACGCTTGCTCAATGCGGGTTGACGATTTCAAACTTGTAATTAGATATTATAAGCCCATGTTTCCTCACTGTTTTCCTTTACCATTTGTCAGTGGTATCTAAATAATCTTCGAAAGTACCTATGTATAACACGGAAAAGTCACATTTATACCTGCTGTTGGTAGGTTTCGAATCCGCGACCTCGTACATGAGAAGCGGTTGTCTTAAACCTCTGAACCACCACGTCATCTTGACCACATTGTATATTAATTATTTATCAAAATGTAGCTAACTCGAACAAAGTTCAACTCTATTATGTATAATATTTACTTCGAGGTTAAGTACATAATAAATAGTGTGGAGACCTTTTAACAGCGAATGATTGAATTAAATCTCGCCACCTACAGATATTTCAATGACATCCAATATGACCGTGTTCCGCGTGCATCGCACATCCGAGCCAACAATCATTTACATATTACTGGAGACCTTGGAAGAGACGAGCTGACCTCCTCGCCTGCCACGGCCGCGGCCGAGCGCCGCCGAGCGGGCCCGAGCGGGCCCGAGCGGCGCCGACCGCTGCTGCAGCTGGCCACCACGTGGCACCACTCATCCAGGTCAAGCTCATCTCCGACATTCTGTTCAAGTATAATTTGTTAACAAACAATTAGTAAATCACTCGTGTATGCTAATATTTGCATCTGTACAATTACACACAACTGCGGGAGCTTCACGGTTGGAAAGATGTAATTAGTTCGTCGACTGTATTCATCGGCGGAATTACATGGAAGACACTGGCTGAGCGGGAACTGTCCGGCGCAGTGACTGGCAACTTTATGCTCAAAGACAAATTAATTAGTGGACCTGTTAGTGCATAGTACCGACGCATAGGTATACATACACTACACATAGGTATACACGCCGCCGTCGCTCGCGGTGCACATATCTCGCCACGTGTCGTGCAGTATCCTTCACAGTGGCTGCTGGTACCGAACACCAACTCGCGGTGACACGGCGTCTAGGGCCGGGAGTAATTGTAGAACTACGCCTGACGTAATGCACACAAAGCCAATAATGGCGCAGGCGTTAGCACTTGTTAGCAAACGCTAAAATAATGAGTCGACAAAATATTGGCATTGTCCGATCACATAACTCTGTCACCAATGTTAATGTTATTCCAAACATTGCGCGTATTCTACATTTAATAGGCAGCTGCTTTGCACGTTCGAATGACCACTGTGAGTACATACGCCTGACAGAAACTGCAACTAAATATATAATATGTGCTAAGGAATAGTTTAAGTAATCATGAAAATATAGAAGATAAAAATGCTTGGAGGCAAGCTGGTCCAGCTCCACAGGTTAACGAAAAAAAAACTAATTCCAATGATGTAATAATATAACCATGTTATTTCAATGTGTTCTTTATAACTTTACACAATTATTGTAAATGTGAGAGCCCTTTAACTAACTAAAACTTGATTAGACTAGTAGAATGCACTTGTGTCAGCTTGGAGTTGTCATGCTCACTCAAAGGTCTCATTGGCGGTGGCACGGGCATTGGATCGCTCGATTCCCTGCAACATGGTTGAGTTGGGCGGTGCTGGTGTACGTGTCATGTTCGTGAACGGGCGCTGTCAACTGGGACTGGTCAGCTCCAGACTGCATTGAGTTTGCTGTCCTCAAGGTTATTGTCTTTTTCTATCACTTTGACTAAACTTAGTTTTACGTTGTTCTCACATAGTTGAAGCAATCGAAACAATGTAAAAAGAGTTCTACCTATGGAGTTTGTAGCGTCGTTCTTCTCCATTGGAATCTACACTTTTAAACGAGCAAATAGCTTCACTAGAGGACTGACTGACAGGCAGACGTTATAAATATTATTATATTTGATTTGACGGTCAAAAGTGCCTTCCTGGTCTATTTGAAATAAATAATTTTCACTTTGACTTTGACTTAATAATATTATAGAGATTAATAATATATTATGTTACTGTGGATGCGTTTGGCATCCACATAGCTTAGCACTGGATGTTATATGGAAGGATGTGAGCTATGGATGCTTGCTATGGATGTGTGCTATAGATGGCAGTGAGTCACATACTTTCACAGCTTAGCTATTATATCCTCACATTATAGCTACACAACTCTGGTGGAAAAGCATCCTAAGTATGTTTGCGTCTGGATCTCTGCATTTGATGCGACTTGTGCAGACATTGCATGGGTCGGACCGTACCTCGCGAACCACACAGAAGACAAGAGATAGTTAAGGCCTTTAAATATATAAAGCAGGGTGTAAGCACGAGTAGTTTGTTTTTAATGAAATATGTCTGTTTATGGTGCTCAATTTACTTTCATACATTATAACTTTCCCTCCTGTGTCATAATGGATGCTGTTACAAACAAAAAACTGCACATTTCGGGACAATAATACGGATCTCTCAATTGGAATGGACTCACGACACGTTACACAGCAACTGGCTCCCGGCCACAAGGTAACGTTCGTCGTGCAGTCGAGGCTGAGGTTGTCTTGTCAACATTCGGGACTGCGCCGTGTCTACTACACGAGTACAACATGTAAGGTCCTGATAAATTGCCACAACTTAAGTACGTCGTGTCTGTCTGTGTGACCTATCAACGACGTACTGCAGCAACTACATACAAGTGTGTGCATCTCTCACCGCCGCTCCACGTCGCGAGCACGCACACATACACACTCGGCTGCATTAGCATAAATTAAAATAAATTCACTTGTTGCAAATATTTATTTACCTTGACTAAGACATTATCTCCGGATGCCGCTAGTATTTACGTGCTATGTACTTACATGCCTACATTATTATACAATCCCGAATCTTACATTATAAGTACAACTTACAACACTAAGTATTACATGCAAAATTCTAAGGTATTTCTACTTCCATGACACCTGAATAATGTTGGCTATAATTTTCTTTAAAAAAAAACCTGTAATAATCTTACTGAATCATACAGCCCCGAGCTAGCCGTAGTGTGGGGGGGGGGGTGATCATTGTGTACACTCTCGACTACAGACTAGTTCCTGTCTAGCACGAACCAATCTAATTATATGAATAGTGTGGTACCTTATAAAGAGGCTGTAAATCTCGTTTGAAATGATACAAAATAGAATAATGGTTTAGTTAGTAAGTAAGATGGATGGAAGACAATGGCAGCTAGGCCGGCTGTCTGTCGAGAGTGACGGGGTCGTTGGGCACGTCGTCCGCGCCGGCCGCCGGCTCGCAGCCGCCGGGCGCCGGCACCGGCTCGCCTATTATACCAGGAATTACCTATCAAACAAAACATCTATTAATCTATATACTATACACATGGTCGCAGGGAGCCGCTGGATGCCGGACGCTTCCAACCAACTTATCTGGAAACCACAGGAGGAGGCCATGTTCAGTGGCTAATATATTTTGATGATAATACAGAGGCACTTTTGAAACTTTTACACAAAATTTTTGTAAGACGTCTAGACGGCCAATGCTTAAAGTTAGCGGATATTTCCGAAGCATGTTCAGTCGTATGGACAATAACAACCTAGTATGTAGAATTAGCTGAACATCAGATGCACGGTACAATTTTAGAACATTCATTATTTTGCCGAACTGAAAGTATTTCCTGTTCCTAGTAGCAGCTCGGAAGCTCGCATCTTGCATCCTTGTACAACATTATACGAGAAGTAGTTCTTTGTCTACGTTACGTGTGATGTTATTATACATATGTAATTATACGTATACACATACGATACCTGAACACATTAAAACTTCCGCCGAAATTATTTTACCTTGTAATGTGACGATATCATTTACCTACCATACTGTATTTGTTCGGCTCATCGACGACTTACCCTATAAGATGTCGACGGTATGGCTATTGTAAGGAAACAGTCCGTCAAGTTGGAATCGACATAACAAATAATAAAAGAAATTAGAAAAAATATAATAATTGTCCTGGGTGCTAAATACGGATTCAGATAACAATCGCCGGTGAATAGAGAAAGGGTCGCTTTTAATTTGAACCCTTTTTTGTAACTCCGACATCGGGTACATAATGTAATATTGGCGGAACACACGCTATACATCTGTCCTGTCGATCACTTGAGGGATTTAACCCGCTGCGACGCGCTGTCGCCGGTAAACCTGTGCGTCACGTCTCTCGGCTCATACATTTACGATTTATTGTTGCTGAGCCACCGGCGCCCTACCCACGTGTCATGTTACAACGCTCAGTTCGTTAAGCCTATCCTCGTTACTTTCCAAAAGCCTGTCCATATATTATTTATATTATTTACTCAGTAAAGCTCCATGAGACAACATCATGGCTTTAATTACTGCAATGAGACACGGAGCCTGGTGGTCGCGAATGTAGCATTAACAGACCCTAGCCGAGTACCTGCTGTCCGAGCGTGACGAGTATCTGCGCGACCTTCTTGATGGCGTCCAGGTCCTGCGGGGAGGGCAGCGGCAGGCGCGCGTCCTGCAGCCGCGCCGGGTGCGCGCCCAGCCGCGACCCCAGCTCCGACACCAGCGACAGCGGCCGCTGCTCCGGCTGCAGGGGCTGCACACACACACATACATACGTGTGCATCACCTACCACCACCATGTGCTGCTCGACACTAAACAGGCTTACAATGACTATGTACCAAATTAAAACTCTAAGTAATTTAACCGTTATCAAGAGGTTCAACAAGTGCGTTATAATGGTTATGTGTACTCCACGTTGTTACACATAACATGCGCCTAGTACAGAGTGCAGCTGGTTTGTGTCTCACCGCGGGGTTGGCCCCGGCCTGCAGCAGCAGCGCGCTGACGACACAGCACAGCCACAGCATGGCGACACTCGGCCTGTACTCCACGCCACGCCGCCGACGCTGTCTTATATCTATCTACATAAGTGGACATATTACCCACAATTGTACTCACTCAGCAAATTGACACAAATTGGAAGTTTTCCCTCATTAGGTAATCATCATACCATTGATTTGATTGTACGCGATGGTCATATCTATGGTATATAATGTATGTACAATTGTACATACACACCGACGAGCTGCAGTAGTTGGGTCGACAGGCCGCCTGCAGCAGCCGCCGTCCACTGCAGTTACTGCATCAGGTGACCGTGTCTTACTACAGCGCTGTGCACTTACTCCGTGGCTCCACTCACCAAGACATACAATGTTCCCATATATTTATATGGAAATCAATGTTTTATCCATATGAAGTAGCGTGCATATATCTGTTTCCAACACTCCAATCTGCGATGAAAGACAATCGACCAGGTCTCCACGTATGCCGCACATGATTACGAGCCGCTAAAACGAATCTAGCACTCTCCTCGGATCGTAAAATATTGTTTGTACACAAATAAAACAACATTATGTCTTTGCAAAAGTTGATGTGCAATATTTATCGCCGGGCACTGTACTTACATAGGTACCTGCCTGTGTATGTACACTATTACATTAACCAATGGTTGCTGATGGTTGACGTAACTTTACTACAAGTATACTTTCGCTGTCATCTCGATCTTATTGTTATAATCCTTGTTTTAAACGTTTATTGTATTGGTTGACGCTGAGGCAACTTCACTCCCGATCCTTGAAGCAGATTACGGGAGCGGCGCGGCCTGCCTGTGATGTAATTGTGTATACCTATAAGAATTCCTTTAAAAAGATGTATAACATTTCAAAGGGAACATAATTTAAATGTTTAGCCGCTGCTTCGTGCAGTCGCGTAGCCAGCGGGAATGTGAAGCGGGCGGAGGGCGGGGGGGCGAGGGAGAGGCGGGTGCGTGCCGAGCGTGCCAGCCAGCGCCGCCGTCTGCGGGACCCGCGGCCGGGGCCCGCGCCCACGCCGCGTGACGCCGCGCCAGCCCGCCGCCGCACGCTCGCAACAACACTCCTTTGTGCCGCGGCCCGCGACCGCAGCGCGCCGAGTAACTAGTGCTCGGGAGAGGTCAAACGGTCTCACGAAACACGATTGTACTGACCCTACAATGCGCACTCCCGCACCGCACAGGATACACAGCACTCTCACTCGTGTCGCATAGCGCCTCAGCCAACATATACATGTGTAGACCATATAAGATTGGCCATATAAGATAACTTCACGCCTGCCATTGCCTGGGCGCATCATGATAGAGCGCATTGTGATTTGGCCATCATACACCCGTACCATATGGTACGTATGTTCAACTCTTCATTTTATATGATTTGTCATTAGAGTAAGGTGCCCATGTCCAATGCATTTTGGTTGTAACATCATCTCAAGTACACGACGGCACTCGTGTGTCTGTGTGTAGCGTTGCGTGAAGTACCGCCCGTACGTGATGGACGAGGCGGGAGTGTATCACATCGGAATCTCATATCGCACCGCGCGCCGCAGATATTGCTATGGAGGAGCGAGGACGTGGTGCCGCCTGCCTGCCTCCTCGCGTAATGTGCTCAACTATTGCATTCCGTTCGATAACTCTACACATTTGGAACTGGCAAAGGTTATTCTTCCATGATGTAATACATTTAGATTGAGTCATTGACCTTCTGCGAGATCTATGTCAGTTGGCTCAAACCAGTTCACCTTAAAGTGAATACCGACAATAGTAATAGTGAACAGATGCAGTGGATTGGTTCCGGACTCCGGTCACTAACGCTCTTCAAATACTGAGGTCGACTCTCCGTAGAATCGTGTCGATATTGTAGCTCGATATCTGATGTCCTTAAACATAATATTGTATGTTTACTGTCTCGCTACAGTTGCGCTACTGCGACAAACATTCATTCCATTAAAAATATGACTTTATAATTAGCATTGTAATTCGTATACGTAGTCAGTCCCGGAGCTACGGACTATCCACCTGACCTGCGAACTACCTAGCGGGTTTACCGTGGCTCCGGGTCGAAAAGCAGGAGTAGGAACGGGGTGGTTTTTAGTCAGTAAGAGTCTGACACTCAATCTCGCCTCACCCAAGGCAGGAGAAGGCATTGAATAGTTTACCTAAAAAAATACGTACCTATCCAGATAGTGCCGGCTTAACCAGCGAGTGAGTGATCCGGTCGCTACTGGTCTTGCATATCCTCATCTGTCTCGCCGCTTACATGGGTCTGCGGCTTCTGCCTTCTGCTTTATTTATGTTAACAAGTCAGCAGACGAAGGAAACCACTATGTAATTTGTTAGGAGCCCCACGTAGGCTTGTGAGAAAAGTGTTCTATCGTTACTACTCTTATTGTAACGGGGAAAGTCGGCGGCGGCCATAGCCTGTATGTTTAATGGCTAATCATCCCATACCCTGAGTGACGCACAACGTGACTGCCGTACTGATGGCTCATTACTCGAGAGCATCGACACCTGCGCGCCCACTGCCGGCTGCCGACTGCCGACTGTGTACTCTACAGCTCCTCAGTGTGTCTGGAGCTAAACGTGTGCTACCACTAAACACTAATTGATATACATTTTCACGGACAACTATAAAAGTGGGCATCGTTTTAGCAAAGCACACTGCCTTGTTTTGGACAAGTGCCGAATTAATTGGTGTCAGTGCAGTTCAGCTAACGGGCTACAATAGTTCCGGCCGCTATGTGCCCTGCAGTGCTATGTACTGTGCCTGGGCATGTATTGCCCACATAGGCTTAACCCGTCGCTTTGTATGCGGGGCCGCGGGCAACCGCCGCCCGCCGCGCGGGTATCGAGCGCTCGCGATTTTTGATATATCGAGCTCTCGACCGCAATTTCGATTTGGCGAGGTTTCAATACTTGATGGGATTTGAGTTTGTATGTATAATGTATGGGGAGTCGTTTGTAAAGAGTCGCGGGGAATGTGAACGTACGTGGAGAATGCAAGTGTCGCTCCGCGTACTGTCACGTAAATGTTGTAGCGTGGACAGTTGCTACTCGGGCATAACACACGAAGTTATGAGTCAGCATATATTTCCAGATGAACTTAGGCATAGAAAACGTGATGTCGACCGGGACGTGACCGCAACGATTAGATACAATGCAAGCAATACAATACATATTATTACATGTACAATCAAGGGTAATCTGATTTCTATATATGCAGAAACTAAACGTACCGGTTCCATGTTTGGGTAAAATATTCGAAGATCAGGATTGATTCAGGTTTTACGCATTTAGTAACGGTAGTTTTAGTAGTAAAATAAGGAATTCTTTTTTTACGGTTAGTCGGTACCTAACAGATGAATGTTTGAGTTGGCTTGAAAGTACGGCAGGAACCAACCACAGGTAACATTTGTACCCGTCCAGCGCGTAATGAATCACAAACACCGACAACTTCATTACCATACATGTACTCATTAAATGTAAATAAAATAAAGTAGTTTTGCGGAGCACCCGGAGCCGAAACCTGCAGATTGTGCACATGGACGTGGAGCCCCGCTGCAAGCTAAATCATCATCAACAGCCCGTGGAGTCCACTGCAGGACTCAGGTTTAAAGATCACAGTATAAAAGTATCAGGTTTATCCGAGAGCGCAGCTCGCGAGCCCGGCCTCTGTTCAAGCGTAGTCCCATAATCGGTAATGTAATAGGGGTGGTTGAAAGTATATGTAATTGGCGAGCAAGTACAATGTGGCCAATAAAACCAAATATGTGGCTGTGTGCAGTGATTATACAGTTCAGCAAATAATTTACCAGAAATCCGTCGGAAGTGACAAACGACTGACAACTGCGCTATCTGAAGCCATTACAGTAGTGGCTTGTTATGTTAGTAGCGACGGAACAAGCCAACAACATTAACAAAAACCTTATGATTTATATAAATACACAATAGCCGTGCATAATAAATTGCTTGCTAAATTCACATCAGTCGCCCCGCGCCCGCGCACCACGCGCGGTACAACGCAGAAGGTTCAAACTGTCGAGATTTTTTTTTAATAATTACGAATTTTGTACGACAAGACAAATAATTAGTGCACTGAAATTGTGTAAGCTCAAAATATGTACACAGGTAACTATTACACAGGCAACACATTGGTTTTGTTTAAACATTCGCCAATGAGTGCGACTATTATTGTGAGCGGTAGTTATTGGATGTGATCAAGAGTGGATCTTCTCGCGCCGTGTAGGTGTGGGCGCGCGTCCGTGGTTCAGTATCAAGGGTATAGTTCGGGCGATGGTCGGTGTTGTTTATAACGAAGAGTTACGTAAGCGCGGGCGCAGTGGTGGGCATGCGACGCGCGCGGATGGCGGCGCTGGCGACCACGACGCTCGGGCTGGCGGCGCTGGCGCTGGCCGCGCCCCCGCCCCCGGACTCGCTCTCCGTGCTGGGCGCCATACTGCCGCCCTTCCTCAGCGCGCACTTCGACGACCTGGTGAAGGCCGCCGCAGCAAGCTGTACGTGTGTCTAGTGCTCCGCATGTGATGTGCTCTGTGCTCCCATCTCATTTCCTAGTCAAACAGTTATAATTTGTATTAGACCGATGCTTATGCTTTGTTGTTAGAGTAACTAAATTGGTTGTTAGAGAAAACGTGAGTGCTATCAAGTACAGTATAGTAATAATAAGTAATTGTTCAAAACATGCCAATTGTACAATTGTACAGAATCATAATCTTCCATTAAATCATGGAAGACAGTGAAAATTTATAAGTTTTGTGAAAAAATCCATTCAACAGAACTATAGAACTAAACCCTTGGAAATGGAAAAGTGTACAAACGATATTATCAGTCCACGTCCATTTACCCAAGTTCATTGAATATAATAATGATAATTATGCGCCCATCGAATGAGATACAAGTAACGACAGACTACACGAACACCTGATTGCAATAGTAGATGCGGCGTCCAGCTGGGATTTAAACAATAAAACTATTTAGTGGCAATAATACATCGTGTGGTTACTGCACGAGTCCTGTGCGGCTGTGAGTGGTGCAGTGGTCGCGACCCGCGAGTCGTCCACTAAGTAGCCTGCTGCTGTCGCGAGAAGTGAACGGCCTATAAGCTGCTTAACGCGTTCACTCACTCTAAGGAAGATGATTTCAAAAAGAATTATTTGCCATTAACATGACAGACATATTATATGCGAAAAAAATGAGTGTAGTGTGTCCATTTCCGGGAAGGTAGCGCATCCATATTTTTTTATATCAGCATCTTATCGCCGGCAGCGATTCAGGGCATGGCGCGCGGCGAGGGGAACTGTTTACTCGTCTCCCCTTTTGCTAAACAGTCATGCCATGCATAGCTAACGACAACGTGGACCCTTCTCCTTCTCACGCCCCAGCCGTCGCAGAAGACACTCCAGGTGTCGAGGATCGCGCGATGATCTCCGACCACCATTCGCGGGTCTGCGGATGTATTTGATTGACTCAACTGCATCGTATGGCAATTTTATGTCAATATCTGTACATGTAATAAAATTAAGTAAATAAGAGTACTTAATCATGCAGCAATTGAATAAAGTCCGCCTGCCGGTGACTATCCATCCCCTTCAAAAATGTAGGTAATGAAGCAAGTATATATGTATTATGTAGTCCGCAATGTACAGGATGGATTACAACTAGTATTTATATTTATTTGTATCTCTCCGTCCCGTTCCTACTCCTGCTTGTCGAGCTGGAGCCCCGGTTACCGCTAGGTAGTCCGCAGCTCCGGATTGGGCATCGACCCTACTGGGCCCCATCTGTGGTGGTCTAATGGCTCTATGCGTGCGGTCTGGTTCTGGTCGGGCGGCGAGCTACCCTTGCTCGCCGTCCGCAGACCCGAACTTAGTGGGGACGTAGATTGTTACGCGTCCGTCTCTGGACTAGCTTCCACCACATTGTGTTTACATTTTGTATGTTTTTATTATAAATAATTTGTAGTAATTAATCATAAAACTATAATCTACAGAAGTTTATTAATACCTCATGTAAATTAATTAATACATATTATATTAAGACGTAATAATCGGTCGGAATTTGTGATGTAATCTTAGAATGAGCCGGCAAAGGTCAGTGTCAGTGAGCTGAACAACAACAGAGTCCCCACCACGGCGCGGGCGGCGACTGTCGTGTCGCCGACATCGCTTGACCTGCGCGCCACTGCTGCACATTCACATGCGTCGACGTGACATTGTGTTCGTCGACAAATGTGATAAACATCAAATTCTAATTATTACATATCTTCAATATTAGGGACAACCTATACAGGGGTGGCGAACCATTGGCACGCGGGAATTGGAATTTGAGCACGTCATTGATCACAAAACCTGTCGCTATTTTCAGATATGAATAACATTAAAGATTCAGAGTTATGTACACAAAATCCAGTTCGGAAAATGCATGTGGCATTTTCCTTAACGAAGTACCAAAAATGTATATTTATTATTTGAATATCACTACATCCACCTGTAAATTTCTTGAAAAAAACGTGACAAAAAAATTTTCACCTTGTTACGTAGAGGTTCCATCTCTGACCTAATAAATGCTACGTATAATTATTGGACAATAGAATTTACTTAAAACATCGTTTGGTTTTTCTTTCGTTCGATGACAACTATAATATCGTGATGTTCAAACTTCATTCAACTGGCTTTTTATTTAATTACTAGCTACTTCCCCGCGGTTTCACCTGCTCTGCTTGGCTCCTATTGGTCATAGCGTGATGTTTTATAGCCTATAACCTTCCTCGATAAATGCACTATTCAACACAAAAAGAATTATTCAAATCGGACCAGTAGTTTCGGAGATTAGCGCGTTCAAACAAACAAACAAACAAACTCTTCAGCTTTATAATATTAATTTATTTATTTATTTATTTATTATTATAAGGCACGTCAACAGAATAAACACCAGCATTAAAGTAAGACAAGATGAAGACACAAGATCATGTGCTTATGCCAATTACAGACATGCACCACATTCATAAAATTAACACAGTTAGATGTCATAAAATTAAATAATAATATAAATACAATGCAATTAACAATATTTTGTACTTAAGTCTAATAGGAACTATAAAATTAAAAAATATTTTAAATTAACATAAAAACAGGAAAATTATAAAATTAATATAAAATTAAAGGCAAGTAACAAAACATAACATAATAATTAAATTGGAACATTATTCATATTTTTTTTTTATTATTTTGGATCGGAAAAGTGTGGGTCGGTCGTGATAAATGTCCAGATCGTATAATCGCCAAAACTGGTTGTATGTGGATGTTAATCTAACCACAGGGGCACGCGATCCCAAGTTTGTTCTAGATCTGGGGACACTAAAGAAGGACTGACATATTCTCCTGGCATTTGGTCTTGGAACAGATATCCCTATGCGATCCAAGAAACCATAGCATAGAGCAGAGTTCTTAACGACTTTTTGAAGGAAAACTAAATCCAACATTTGTCGCCTCCGCTGGAGGGTTTTCATCCTGAAGTGTGACAGTCTATCATTGTAGGGGCATCTGGCACTGATTCCAGGACTAATGTACGCTAGATGTCGGGTGAAAGACCGTTGGATTGACTCAATCCGTTGCGTGTGTACAGCATACTGAGGATTCCAAATAACGCTACCAAATTCAAGTATGCTACGAACTAATGAATTATAAAGTAATATTTTTGATGAAATACTGTTAAAATCCCTGGTATTCCGCAAGATGAAGCCCAACATTTTAGCAGATCTTTTGACTGTGCTATCGTAATGTGGTATGAAACTAAGTTCAGAGTCCAAGATTACCCCCAAGTCCCGTACTACTCGCGTGACATCTATTACAACATTATTAATATGGAATTGAGTTGGTGTGATTTTTTTCTTTCTAGTGAAGCGGATATGTTGGCATTTTCCCGCATTCAACTTCATATTATTTCTAATACACCACATATAAATGCGGTCGAGATCAGCTTGCATCAACTCCATATCAACTTTTGAGTTTATTTGTCGCGATATTTTCATATCATCGGCAAAAAGGGAACAATTACAGTTGTGTACTTCCTTAACAATGTCGTTGATAAACAATAGGAACAGTACCGGACCCAAATGGGAGCCTTGTGGAACACCGGAGCTGGCGAGATAACTCCTGGATTCGTGACCATTAACTACCACAGCATACTCACGATCAACAAGATAAGACTCGAACCAACCTAGCATAGTTCCACAGACCCCATACTGAGTCCGCAGCTTCCCAATGAGGATCTGGTGATCAACTCGGTCAAATGCACTGGCAAAATCGGTATAGACAGAGTCAGTTTGCTGGCCGCTATCGACACTTTCAAATATTGGCGTAATGTAAGAGATTAAGTTTGTGTCCACCGATTTACCCACTTGAAAACCATGTTGTGCTATATTAATATGTGACTTAGTAATCTTAGTCAATATTGGACAGATTAAGGACTCAAAGACTTTAGAAAAGCACGACAGTATTGATATGGGTCTGTAATTTTTTACGTCACCGTTATCCCCCTTCTTAAAGACCGGAACTATGCGTGCCAACTTCCATTGTCGGGGAAAATATCCGCTGGAAAGCGATTTATTATAGATTTCCGTGAGAGGATAAGACAAAGCAGCAGCGCATCGTTTGATGAAGATCGGTGGTATTCCATCGGGCCCCGCACCTTTGTTAGGATCCAAGTGCTTCAAGACCAGTACAACCTCTGCCTGAGACAATAGTACTGAAGAAAAATTATTGGGTTCGCAAACAGACAACTCATTAGAAGGAACACCTGAAGGGGAGATTGTTTTTGATGAATTGGTATAGATAGAGCTAAAGTGAGTTGCAAATAAGTTGGCGATATCAGAGCTATTTGAGGATGCAAACTGTTGGCCAATATGCATGGTTGTAGGGATACCTGTACCCGACCTTTTATGTTTGATGTAGCTCCAGAATAATTTTGGGTTTTTCTTTAAGTTACGTTCAATGGACCCAATATACCTAGTGTAACAGCTTCGCATCAGCCTTTCACATCTGTTCCTGAGAATATCGAACTCAATCTTGTCACGAGGATTATTGAATTTACGAGACTTCTGCCTAATTTTTTCTTTTTCTTTTAGAAGACAGATCAAATCTCTTGTGAACCATACTGGATGGGAATTTAGGCGGGTCTTACGTTTAGGAACACATTCCCCGATGATTACACCTATTTTATCGTAAAAAAAAGCAACCATTTCGTCAACATTCTTACACGGACCAAAATATCTCGACCAATCCACGCAATTCAAGTTAGACAATATTTTATCGTAGTCAGCCTTATAAAAATTTAAATCATTTCGGGGTTTAGGTAACTGCGGGGGGTGGGCTGATAAATTTAAGACAATTTGCAAAGTGGGGTGATATAAATCAACCTTACTTAGAGCATCAGCTTTTGAGACTGTACAGCTTATGTTAGTCAATACAAGGTCTAATATTTTGTTATCATTATTGATTATATAATTTCTCTGTTGCAAATCATTCAATGCTATAAAATCTAACACTTCTGACATCAGTCTTTGCTGGTGATTATCGCCAGTGTTATGTATGGCTGAAAACAAGTTACTATCTCCCCAATCGATAAAACCTAAATTTAAGTCACCAATTATAATAATGTCATCAACATTTAAAGATACAATGTTCACATTGTCGAGGAACTTATTGAGATGTTCGTATTTTACAGGGGGTGGTAAATAGACTAAACATATTGCAATTTTACTAACTTTGTTATTCTTGATACTCTCCATGACGACCCAAATATCCTCGCAGTCGCTTTCCCACTTTGTAAGTCGGTATGATAGTATTTTTCTGGATACAGCTACCAATACTCCTCCACCATCCAATTTGCCGCCTTCAGTCAATTTACGGTCCCTTCGGTAGACCACATATCGCTGGTCAACGATCTCCCGGTCCAATATATTTGAGTTCAGCCATGTTTCACTAAACGTTAATATATCGTAGTTGTTTTCAAGGATTTTATTGTGCACTTCGTTTGTCTTAGTCCGCAAACCACGAACATTCTGGTAGTAAATACTGATCGGAGTGAATGTATCAGATATTGCAGTAATCACTACCTATTGGGTGATCGCAAGCCTTATTTGAGCAATGCCATACAATGCAGACTACGTATATGTATGGCTTGGGATGCTTCATTCTTCCTGACGTATATGCGACCGTCTCGAACCCAGACAAATTTGTAGTCCAACTCTTTAACTTTCAGTCTCGTTGCTGCATGCAGGTGTTTATTGGTAGGACTAAGGTGCTCAGAGACATACACAGGCCCAGGTTTCCCTCCAATTCCCAGATGTTGTGTTGACAATTTGTCGTCGCGGTGTTCCTTATTGTATTTGAATGTGGCAGCCAAAAGACTGTCACGCACTGTTCGGGTTCGGAGTTTAACAACCACTGATCTAGGGCGATCTGTATTTTTATTTAACTTCGCTACTCTGGTGGCATTTAACACATCTTCGATTTGGAGAGGGCAATTTACTGTTTTTGCTAACTGCAGCGTAAGATTGGCAAGGTTTTCCGTTTGATGTTCAGGTATTCCATTCAATTCCACATTGCATTCGCGCATATTCTGCTCTATTGAGTTGACACGGACACTCAAGTCCTTCAGAGAGGTAATCAGTTGCACATTGTCTTTTTCCAATTTCTCAATTATTGCATCCTTTTCCTGAACTTTACTTTTAATTTCCTCGTACTGCTTGTTATAAAAGTCAAGGGATTTTTCAAAACCGTCTAACTTTTCATTAATGTTCCTAAGGTGATCGGTGACTAACTCAGCAATCGTAGATTTTATGGAGGATCGGATCTCATCACGAATAATCTCACGCAATACTTTTTGTGGTATGGAATCCATTGTGATAGTATTTGCACTGGAATCCATTTTTTCTATTTTGTTTTTACTGGTCCGAAGAGTAACATTTAATGAATCCGATTGGTGTTGGGAGAGTGCCCCCGAAGACTTCTTGGTATTGGACATTTTTTTTTTTTTTGCTGTCCAAAAGACTAGTATCCAGTTGTCATACAACAAGCTTCGTAAACGCACCACTAGGATGCAACAGATGTCAACATAGTTTGATACTGGAACGCGCCCTTGTCAAACGTTCGCGGGCAATCCTATTGACAGCTCAAGCTATTATCGTTCTTAATGCACGCACTTAACCGCGAAATTCAAGCGCACTTGTAAAGTTGACACTATGATATTGCACTTTTGTTGATATAGAAATTATTTACTGTTTTATTATTTAGGATCGTTTTTTGAACAACACAATACGTAATTCCAATGTCACAAACTATTGAAAAAAGAGTTTCACCAAGTTCACTGTTATTGATAACTGAATTACAATAAAAACTAATTTTAAAGTAGGGAGTTGGAAACACGGTGCTAACTGTGTCACGTTCCAGTTGACCATTAATATAGTATAGATTCGTTATTATGTTATGTTGTACAAGTGGTGCATGAATGTTGCAGGCGAGGCGGTGCCCCAGCAGTTGCTGTTCTCCCGCACGCGGACCCTGGAGCTGCCGGCGACGCAGGTGGTGAAGTTCTGGCGCGGCGGGCGGCGCGCGCTCAGCGTGGCGGCGGCGCGCGCGCGGCTGCGGCCCTCCGACGCGCTGGTGCTGTACGTGCCGGGCTGGTGGAACACGCCGGACGATCCCTCCTCGCAGGCCATCGTCAACGCACTCATGACCAAGCACTCCTCCGTGCACCTCCTCGACACTCGACTGTCTTTCTGTAGAGGTTACGTCACCGCCGTATCTAACGTACCTCCCCTCTCGCATTTACTTTTCGGTTTCATAAAGAAGTTACATAAATCAGGATACCCGGTGTCATCGATCCACCTGATAGGCTTCAGTTTGGGAGCACATGTCGCCGGGTTCACTGGAAAGTTGGTGAGAAATAAACTAAACACGACACTGGGCCGGATCACAGCGCTGGACCCTGCGCGGCCGTGCTTCGCGCGGCCCGAGTACCGGCTGGCGCGGGACGACGCGCAGTTCGTGCACGTGATACACTCCAGCACCGGCGTGCTCGGCATAGAGGAGCCGCTGGGGCACGCCGACGTGTATGTGAACGGCGTGCGCGGCCGCCAGCCCGAGTGCCAGGACAGGAGCATCAGCCTCGAGTGCGACCACGCCCAGGCCTGGAAGCTTTACTCCGCTTCAGCGGTCAACGAAAAGTCGCTAATGGGCCGGCGATGTTCCAGTTGGGAGGAGCTGCTGCGGGACGAATGCAGCGGCAACGAGACGGCGGTGGGGTACTCGTGCAGCAGCGACGAGCACGGCATGTTCCTCTACAAGTCTAAGTACAAGCCCGCCGCGCCGGAACCACAGCTGCAAGTGTTCAACCCGTTCAACTTACTGCGGTGGCCATTCCGAGGCGCAGAGACGTGACGATGTAATAAACCAATAAACCACTGGCTACAAGGTGCTCCGCGAGGGTCCAACATAAAGAAGACGAGATCTGCTCGATCGTGTGGGCACCGGCTGCCTCGCTGCTGTGTAATATATAATATTGTGATTCTGTCTGTGATATTAGATGCCTAACCTAAGTGATTGTTTGTAAAATATTGATGTTTTATTTGTTTTAAACCATATCAAATAGCAGCTTTCGTTTTTCTCTGTATACAACGCCATCTAGTTACACTTTTCCGAGGTTTATCAGTCTATTACTTCACATTTTGAGTAGTGTTTCTGTTACTGGCCGCTTGAGGCCGCCACTCATCTATGCTTAGTCAGGCTGGAAGGAGTGATGCCGAGGTTTGCTAAGCATCAAGTTAGACAGCCATTTGTACAGTGGGTATATACCTAAATTACTTGCATAACCAGACGCATAAATTGCGGCGACCGTCCCGCGCCGGGCAGAGTGTGCCTATACTTACCTAGCTGCAGATTTAAACAAAGCAGTTAAAATTCTTGATTACTTTATTAAACAAACGACCACTAAAGTATTACCACAGTCCAGATCGAGAGATTAACAATATTCCAATTAACAATAGATTTAACAATATTCCACCGACTAGTTCACGCAGCACGTTTAGTGTTGCTGGCAAAGTATCGCGGGTTCGAATTCCGCACGCAACTATTATTTATGTAATTTTTTGTGGTCCACAAAATGTTAGTACTTTCGGGTGTGATGCGCATGTGGAATTATGTTTGGACACGCACCCACGACACAGGAGAAAATAAACAATCGGGACAGCGTTTCTTTTTTATTAGCGAAGCGAAGTGTAGTGCTCAGCCACGTCGCTGTCGCCAGGTCGACGATTACAACAACAGTTAGAGCGGTTCGTTCCGCGGCCACGTCGGAGCGGCCCTACACTAGCTACACTAGCTATACTCGCTCTGCATAAACTATTCAGATTGATAGTTTTCCTTTTGGGGGCGTACAATTTCATTAACCTCGCTTTAGTTGGAGCAGCAATTTGGTAAAATATCACGTTTCTCAAGCCATTTATATTCCATCAGAGCTCATCAATATATCCGGGGCAGCACATCGTGTCCATGACGGCTGATTAATGGTACTCAGCGGACGGGGCGGGCGCGGGGCGCGGGGGCGCGGGCGGGGGCGCGCTGAGGCCGGGGGTGACTGTCCTCTCCGCCCCGTGTTCGCTAGCTCATAGTCCCGTCGCCGTCGGCTCCAGATTGTATAATAACTACTCTGTCTATCTATTTTTTATTGATTTGCTTTCGGATTCTGAGACAGTTGAATGTACGCCTGCACGACATTGCTCAGCCCTCTGTGTCAGGGGCCGGACACAACACTCCAGCCACGTCGCGTGCTGACGTGCGGGCCGAACGATTAGGTACATCAATACAAAATGAGGCAAATCTCTTTTTATCCAAACATGCTTTATTCTCTAATATCAACTAGGTAAGACGCTATCTTTACGCCTGTTTATTATGGCTCTCATTACGATCACAACTCTATTGGCAGTTGGGTAAACATATCGCTGGTCGTACCGTACACACCTATAAGTACACTGCGTGCTACTCCCCGGACCTAATTCATTAGTTCCCGTTACAACAAAGTATCACTCAGTAAGAAGTCAGTCAGTCCTGCCACGTCTTGTATTTACAGTGTTTTTCAGAGGCAATCCGATTGCAGATGAACATATTTGCCGACAGATGGCGGTACGTGTTGCGAGAGAGTAAGTAAGGCGAGACGTAGCGGCGCGGGGCACTGTGGCCCGCGCGACTCACACACGTGAACAAGTAGCGTACAGTGACGTCACACACACACTCGCACACCGCACAGTGCGTGTGCACGCAGCACTCGCACGCAGTGTGTGTGTGTGTGTGTGTGTGTGTGTGTGCGTGCGGCCGCCGGATGCCGGAGCCAGCTGGCTATTGTTTTGAACGTTGCAATTGGGAAGTGCCACTGAAGTGACTGTAGAGAGGGATATTACAGTGGGTTGCCAAATTAATAGGGACAGTCGCAAAATATCGGTTTATTACATTTTATTGGTCCATAAATAATTAAAAACGTTGTTTTGAATTATAATTACATTTAATAATCCTAGACACATATCTTACAAGTAGTTTAAACAAAAAAAATATAATGTTTAGGTAATAAAAAAAATTTAACAGGTATTATAAGAATGGCATACAGATATTGCTAATATTTTGTGACATTTCCTTTAGCCTGAATTAGTGCTTCGATCCGCCTTGGCATGCTTTCTATGCACTGTTTGGCACTTTCTTTTATTTTAGGGTTATGGTGCCACACATTTATTAATTTTTCAATCAGTTTTACCTTGGTGGTTATCATTTCCTTGGCAATTTCCGCCTTAGTAATTTCCCATAGGTTTTCAATTGGGTTCATATCTGGAGAATTGCCAGGCCAAGGTAAAACTGGTATATTGTGGTCTGCTAAAAATTTTGTCACACTCCTTGCTTTATGGCATGGTGCTGAGTCATGCATAAACATGAATTCCTCCCCCTCTGGGAACCATTCCCGGAGTTGCGGCAACAAGCGAGTTTCTAGGACCTGCCTATATTGGTCCTGTCTCATGGTTCCCTGGACAATGTAGAGACGCCCAACCCCTTTAGAACTTATGACGGACCATACCATAATTTTAACAGGGTGTTTAACGCGTTCCACAATGCAGTCAGGGTGAAATTTCTCGCCTGGGCGCCGCCTGACAAAGTTGCTTTTGTCGGCTAGAATCTCAAATGTCTGAGAAACACACCTGAAAAACAAATATTTATAACTTTTATGAAAATGTTTTTGAATAATATAACATTACATTAATAAATAATATAAATTGACATTAAAACTGACCTTGCTCCAGTCTTCAACACTCATCAGACGGTGTTCACGAGCCCAAGCAAGTCTTTTCTTCTTCATCGCCTCTGTCAGTCGCGGTTTTTTAGCTGGACGATGACCGGTCAGGCCTTCCTCTGCCAACCTCCGCTGTACAGTTCTCTTAGAAACCTGTATTCCAGACTCCTGTACCATCTGGGTTAACAATCCAGCACTTTTCTTTCTGTTTTGTAAACATATATCCCGGATTTTTCTATCGGACCGCGGTGTTGTAATCCGTTTCCTTCCACAATTGCCTTTTCTTTTTGGCGAAAGTGGCTGATCTTGATCTAGATTTATTTTTATTTTATTTACTGCAGACTTAGAAACACCAGCCAGTTCTGCTATCTTCCTCTGGGAATGATTTGTGTGCATGAGAAGGGTTTTAACCTCAGACTTTTTCCTTGGAGTCAAATCTACCCCTCGACCCATAGTTAATGCTGTAAAAATTAAAAATTATATTATTTTCGTCCTAAATTCAGCCCCAAAATAGTTAAGGTTTAATAATAATAAAGTAATACTTACTTGCAGTCAATAATTATTTCACAAAAACACAAAATAACTTTTTAAAGTAATTTGTTACGTATTTCACTTTTACACGTGTGAAGGACTGTGTGTCTCTCCCGATAATAAAATATTTTTACAAAATAAACAAATCTCATAACACTTGAAATTTACTTTCAAGTTGATTTATAGAAGTGCTGTGAACATAAAAAATCATTCCTGGACCACTTACACCACTTAAAATAGCAGTCAAACGCGCCTGAAGAAAAAATATGATAAAAAATGCGACTGTCCCTATTAATTTGGCAACCCACTGTACTTAGTAAGTACGTATTGGCTGGGTCCCGGCAGGAGCGATGTGAGGACCTTTCCTAAATATTTGAAAAGCATTAGGTATTATTTACTCTGAAAAACAACACAATCGTTTCCATATAAAAATTATAAATTTAAAACTGAAGGTTGGTACTTATATCTAAGAAGTGCAGTCCAGCTGTGCTCCACTTGCATGTAGTAGTGTAGCAGTAGCCGGCGGCGGCTTTACACAGTGGAGCTCGGACACAGGCGGCCAGACCATGCAACCACCGACATAGCACGTACAGCGGGCTGGCCAGCAACTGAGTCACACACACACACATCACTCGAGCTGGACCACGCTAATAGTGCTGATTCTTACAATGTACAATACATATCTTTTTAACCTGTATACCTATATATCTACTATATGCATTATTGCAACAGGTATCACAATTAACGTATGCTCTGGGTACTTGCAACTGGTCTGCAGCGTGTCACAGGTTCAATTCCCGCACCAAACTGCTATATGTTGTGTGGGCCACGAATCGTTGTTCCTAGTCTGGGAGTGTTTGTGTTTATAAACGTAGATAAAACAACGCGAGGGTCCCAGCGGCGCGCTGAGCGCAGGCGCATCATCGATGCGTTCATGTTATTTATTTGTGTTTACTGGCGTATTTGTGAAACGCATTTAATGGTTTATTTAGCGTCATTGTGTGTGTATGAAGTGAATTCTATAAGAACATAACATAACATCAGGTCTTTTATTCTCCCGACGAGCGGGTCCCTATCGACGCACGACTGGGTCTATCCATTTACCGCCAGTAGTGAGTCACTAGGTAGCTTATTGCCATACACCGAGCTCTATTCGGAAGATGATTCAAGATTACGAAGTTCTATGACTGGCTTGATGTGTTGAGGCGGCCACTGTGTACAGGCAAATAAGACAATGAAGCCCGATGAGTCACAGCGGACACACATGTAAAAATTAACAAGGTTACGTTAATGTATCATACATTAACGTAACGTATTAGATTATTATATTCCTTCCCCTTCCGCGCCGAGGTCCCGGGGCCGCCGAGCGCGGGGCCCGAGCGCGGGGCCCGGCGCCGTGTGGTCGTTCTGAATGCGGGCCTGCAGCTCTGTAGAGCCGACTTCACAAACAAAGTTGTAGAGCCAAGATCCCGACCATTCATTACTGTCCATTGTACTTATATGAATAAAAATCTTTAGAATTTCACAATATTCTTTGTAATGAATGGCTAAAGAAAGATAAACATTCGTCACACGGTGTATTTAATTCACAGATGATTGAATTGAAATATATTCATATTGTACTTATGTATCGAGCGTAACGATTGTTGATTCCGTAAGTATGGCTCACTCCGGCGCGGAATGTGCTCGGCCGCCGCCTGCCTGGTGCCCACAGACCCACACGCCGCCCCGCGGCTGCCGAGCTCGCAGCCCCGGCCCGCCGCCCGCTGGAACTGGTTCTCTGGAGATCTGATCGCTGATGTGGCTCGAGTGCTCGACCCCCGCTATCGGGTTCCTTTATACACAGATCAGCGCACCGCGACCATCTTGTGTATCTCACGACTGCCATATTCCATGCTTTCATTTTATTGTTACTTCAGTTACACACAGCAACTGTACGCCAAGATGTCTACTCCCATATAGACTGCCCGAGGGTGCCGAGGGACTGCATTCGTTATATTATTGGTTGCTTTCTTTGGGCCGTTGGGCGCCATAATCTGACGCGAAATAATTATTGAACTCTCTGTTCTTTCCTGTTTTTGTTTTATCAGACAAAGATTTCCGTAATATACTCAAATGTTTCTCTTTGCCTGAGTTCGTAGCTAACATTACACGCAGGTTAGGTGTAATTACAGGCACTAACCAGCCGAGGGGGGGGGGGGGGGGAGAACGTACGCATCGACACAATATCCAGAACCCACTCATCCTGCCGCTACTTACACTGTCGCTGTCCTCGTCACATTTCTCTTGGATTGTTAGAGTACACATCATTATTATAGATTTGATGTTTGCTTATGGCCTATGGATGACCAAGCGACAACATTCTGAATACATTATTTAAAACTACTTTTCATCGATTTTTTTCTCCAAATCGTATTCGTGTAATCATTGAACATAAATGAAGTCGGTTAATAAATATATTCCGAGTTGGAATTGAGAACCTTTCCTTTGAAAACACGGTTAATGACAAGGTTATGGGTACGCAGAACTACGGAATGATTGATGGGGTAACTATAATGGGAACACTACTCGTATGGCCGCTACCTGGCCAATGGCGGCACTCACCGATAGATGCGGCGGGTTACTGACTAACTCAATTAGTGGCACACGGGGCCACCGAGGCGCTCCACAAACTACGGAACCGTACACTAGCTACACTCTACCAGCGTCAGATTGACACCCACTGCACCACTAGCAGCGACAGACACCCTGCCTCCGAGTGTCCTCTATTCTTGCGAATCTCGGAGTGTTCACTCCGACTGTCACATGACTTACAAGGACAGCAGACATTTTTATTATAATTTCCACGTAGGTACTTGAGTACATAGGTATATACAGGTTAGTAACCCATACGTTTTGATTTCCTTCCCGTAAACAGTTTAATTAGAGAACCTCGCACACAAGTGTCAAGTGTGTAAGGATACATTTAAGTTAAACGTTACGTGAAAATATTTCAATACTTTATGTAATTGATGCGATTCATCAAGGGTTGAGGATTATAGGTTTCTGTGGAACGTGGGAATGAGTAAGTACGGTGACGATATAGTTACGCGAACTGTGCTCTCCACTCATTACACATGTGTATGTAAATACACAGTAACGTTATCGTGTCAAGTCGCTGAAATATTCCGGCGAGCGTGCGGGCCGCGGCCGCGCTGCGGGCGACTCTACCTACACTAATTACACATGTGTTACTGCGACCAAACGTTCTCATTTTACAGGATAACAAACTGTTTTTGTAGGTTGTACCAGTGAAGTACATGTGTCCAAGCACACTGCGTAACATTGCACACATTCAGTGAGTAGATGTTGGATGTTGTAGCTAGCAACGTGTAATGGTTATAACTGAATTCTGACAGCGTTCAAAGTAACGAGGTATCTGATGTACACCCGTACATAATGTACATACATGAAATGTTTCACTCAGCACTCGGCACTACATTTACAATCAAGCATAATGTTTCTTTGGTCATTCACACACTCACACACACTATACAGATACTTTCGGTATTAACAATGACAGTGTTGTAATATGTTCCCCGAATTTGTATATAATTACAGATTTTCACATGTTATTTTAACCGACTTCAAAAAAAGGAGGAGGTTCTTAATTCGACCGTTTTTTTTTTTACGAAGTATATAATTCATACAACAATATGGGCGTACAACACCAAATCGTCTACATATTTTTGAAAATTAGATTGCTATAAATCAAAATAAAATAAATAAATAATTATAGTAGAGTATGCGTTTTCCTAATACTACGTCGTAGTAGGTGCCTAGTACTGTACAATGGTGTTGTCCTTACTGCCTCTAGTTACGGACGGCGGACGAACCATATCAAATGCAGGGCTGACGACTTGTATCGGTATAAGCGTAATGCTGAGGCAACAAAAGATTTTTTACATTAAAAACCGTACAGAGAAGTGTCGTAACAAGATACGATCAGAATGACAATGGCACGGAATTATTATTACTAGTGGTGGCACATTGTGGCTCGTCCCGATGTGTGTGCACGGCCGGGGCCGGCAGCGCCGTGCCGCGCCGTGCCCGGGTCGGGGCGGCCGCAACACAATGCGCT
Organism: Spodoptera frugiperda; assembly: GCF_023101765.2. Lineage (NCBI taxonomy): Eukaryota > Metazoa > Arthropoda > Insecta > Lepidoptera > Noctuidae > Spodoptera > Spodoptera frugiperda. The sequence continues at coordinate 63,201 of NC_064219.1, read as the reverse complement.
TTAATTAAATTCACTTTGTAAATGAATCACTGCGCGCCGCGAGCCGCGAGTATAATGACCGGCGGCGCTAACGTCATGCTCTTGCTCGGCTTCTACCAATTAAGGCGAGCCCCAGCCCATAACTAACTACGTCATTTACTAAGCTAAACCGTAACAGTGATGCTTCTTACGTTAGCTGACATATTTATATTTCAATGACGAGCGGACCAGAGTTGTTAGTAAATATCTGTTACGTTGTACTATAGGTACATTATGTGGTCCGACGCTGCAACCGTTTCTATCAGTTCACTTGAAATCTTAGAGCCGCGCTGCTGCCAGGTTGCGTTGCACAGGCTGCACTGTGCAGCAGTATGTATGATGTACATATAAACCATTTCTTAGAGGGAGCACCTAAACATATCCCAGTACGTTTTGGTGTACTTCACCTATTTTAGCTTAGGTACCGTAACAAAGAGAGGTTAATGAAAATGAGCATAATTCTAACGTTGACAAAATGAACGTAAGTGTCGTAGCAATGTACTATGTATCTACTCACAGAGACACATCATACATATACCTATGTAGCTGGTTAAGAAACTCCCAACGGTTGTAACACAAGAGCTGGTTCGAGTCCGGACGTGACATGCATGCTAACGTCAGTGACCTGCCGGCGGCGGGCGCGGCGACTGCTGGCTTAAGATGATCGATATTCGAGAAATGGCACTTAGTACGAGGAGCAGCGCGCGGCCTGCTGGGTACCGGCACCGGCCGTGCGCCGTGCGTTCGTCGTCTAATGGAGTTTTGATACGCGCGCCCGAGCACCGGACGCGGCCGACATTAGCCACAACTCAAATTGGACGCGCCCAACTAGGAAATTATCGTTTCAGCCGCGTACAGGCGCGCCGCCACCGACGCTAATGCTCCTGCGATTACTCTCAAAGTTACCAGGAAATAGATAATCATAGTTTTGTTAAATCATTTAACAGTAATAGTGCATGGAATCTATCCGTCTGATAATACTCGCCAGCATCAACGTGCCTGTGCAGAGTGTACAGTGTGCACCTCGCCTACACGCTGGCGGTCGGCCCGCGGCGCCGCGCCGAGCCGGTTCTACACTCCACTGTACAGAGTACCTGATGTATAACATCGTTCTAGTTAATCTAACTGAACCTCGGAGACGACGGCTAGTGTAAAAAGTGTCATGTGTGCGATTACTGAGATAAGAGCCATTATGAGATAGTGGCGCCCCCTACATTGGGCCACGTACATGATGTGTATGTGTGTTACGTAACGGAAGTGCGCGATTTAATTACCGCCAGACCGCCACGACATATTGCTAGGCTGAGGGCACCATGCAGTCAACACAATGTTTTGTCGCACACATAAACCGAACTGTTCTAGTCGATAACACATCGGCGGCGGCGTCAATTCTTTACTGTAGAGTACAGTGTACAGTTCTAGGAGGTCTCCGTCTGTAATTTGTACGAACGATGGCACGCGATGCGACGAGTTACTCTCGGGGACAAACGCAAACAAAGAGAGGGGGTGCGTTGCCCAAGTCGTTCTGCTGTGCTTGTAGCCTTGTACAAATTAGGCGACTTGGTCGGTCAGTTGTTTGGTTCGAACTTCTCGTCATATTGTTTGTTAGGCTGTTTTAAAACTTTCATGACTCTAGTATCCAAGGCTCTAAAGGCTACCACAGCGGCTACATAGAAATGAAAAATATAATGTCGTACCTAACTGAAAACAAATACATATCTAACATATCCATAAACGTACCGTATCAATGTGTATCGCTATAGAGACCTGGTCAGTGCTCGTACTTCACACGGTACTTTGTAGTATCTTGGAGTACGTCACGTGACACGTGTAGCGCAAGCCTTGGAACACGACACCTCCGTGTACTTCTATAAGTTACCACAATATTGTCCGTAGCAGCTCAGTCCGTGCATTACCAGAATATTGAGACTTCGCCGGGATCGCTAATTGCTTGCGTAGCGTTACAATATCGCGTGTACCTGTGCACGGTCGGCCATGCTAGTAGTCGTGCCCTGTCATTTGCGTGTCCTCGTAATTGGTCCAAAATGATTGGTTGCTCACCGTTCCCTTTCATGTCGTGCGGACTTGCGGACTTTTTTGGACTAGCTAATGAACTGTCTATGTCCAGCTCGATTTGTTGAATAGCAGTCCACCTATATTTAGGGTTGCGATGTGTACGCGGCCTGCATGCGAGCGCGGCCTGCCGGGCGTCGCTAGCGCTTTCAGCATTCTGGGAGGTTGAGTGCGGCTGTGTGCGCCACTCCGTATACAGTGCGGCCGTGTTCAAGCTACGACGCAGGAGTTGTATCGACGGCTCACTTCTCAGAACTAGCGAGTGTTACCTTTTAGCGCGCCGGCCGCGAGCGACGGCGGCGTGTCGCCGGCATGTGCGTGCCTAATGGAGTCGCGCCGTGTGAGAGGTTCCCGCATTCATGCGCCGAGTGCAGGGCGCGGCGACATCGGCGCGGGAACCACATTAAACATTATTATTTCAAGTAGATCTTTATTGTGAACAGATGGCGAGACACGCACAGTTCGCAGGGCGGACTTACAAATACGTTTTTATAATTAATGGTCTGTTTCGTCGTTGGGTTCCGTACCCAGAAACCAGTATTTTATAAAATGCACCGCGCCGCTCGGTAATTGCCACAGGCGAGTCCGATACCGATACCCTTAACCGCAGGGTTATCACGAAACTGAATATCGAAGAGCAGGCAGGATGTGGCCGTGTGGGGCGCTGTTCAACCATAACGTGGTGTAAATAATTTATTACGTGAACTTGGCTGACTGTTCCTAATTATAAACATAAAAATTCACGCTTCAATCCAGTTTAACGATGGTCTTGAACACGTTTGAGCGCTAATGCAATTAGAAGCAGATATGAGAGCTGCTCGATAAATTAATTAGAGAAGCACGGAGCGAGCGACCTCGGGGGGCATTCTGAAATACGCCGCCATCCGCCATGTTTAATATTGATGCGAATATTATACTTCACTTTCCAACTAGTTTTATGCATTTCACGTTGTTAATACCCCAAGGGCCGAACAACCCGGGCCCGTTCGTTTCCGATGACGTGATGCTGTCGTGCCGGCGTGTGTGTGTGTGTGTGTGTCACACTCGACTCGCCTGCAAGTGTGTGTACTGTCGCAGTAATAACAGGTTGCTTTGATTGACGGATTGGAATTATAACGTACGTTGCACTCGGGCCCGACAGATGGCGATGTGTTTTAACTAACGCGATATTTTCGAAAGCGAACTACTTTTCACACATTTGTATGTGTATGTATGCATACACATCTGTATGTAATGCATGTTCTAACTTTTGGTTGTCCTATTCTGTATTTGATCTGAATATAAGTTCTTCTTAGTCACATTGACGGCTACTTTGAAATGTTATATTTCTTACAAAATGTGTCAGTTAAGCTAACAACAATAAAAACAAATATTTAATCAGACGTCATGGAATGGGAGCCTACCCAACACGCTAAGTACAGAACACGAACCTAATGCGTTTTAAGATTTTGTGTGAGACAAAAATAATGATAAAAATCTCGGAACGTAGTGTGAACATGTGATCCCCATCGGTTCAGTGAGCGTGCACCACTACAATGGATCGCTAGCTCATTGTGTGGCAGCCCTGGCACGCTGGCGCGACAGGGGCACCCCTGCCCTCTTGTCCCACACACTCGAATTGTCACCGTTTTGCAGTAACGAGCATTGTGATCGTCGGCCCGGCGTCCCGCGCCCCGGTAATCCCAACTTACGTTATCTAACAAAGCAGGGATTGTACGTACGTAGGTAGGTAGGGAAGGGAAGGGCTGCCTGCTCTCTGTGCACGAGCAAGTGCTCGGCTTGTGTGAGCCCAAATGCAGTCCACACTACGTATGTAAGTGTCGCTAAAAAACAATGTAAATGAGGAAAGCAAAGTTCAATACAAAACGGTTGTCAGCTTCGCCGCAAAAAGGATAGACATCGAAATGAGTGCCAAGTTCTGTACAAAATCCAAATAAGTATTTACAGGAACAAAATAACATTATGAACATGTATACAACTGTATTTCTATGTTGTATTGGATACCTTAAAGTAGGTACGTAAGATTTGACTTCTCCAGTTTTTATTACCTCAGTCATTGTATAAACTTATTCAACATTTTTTAATCCTGATATTAACAGGCCAAGTCAAATCTTACCTACTTGAGGAGATCAATTTTAAATAACAGCAATTGTTATAGGTATAGTTCTGGCTGTGGGTTGTCTGTCAGTCAGTCAATCAGTCAGCAACGGAAGAGTTTAGATGCCGCGACGTGTAAGACGTGTGTTCGGATAACTTTATATTTTCCTGAACAATAACTTTCGTTTGTACAAACCTAAGCAGGAAAAATACTTGGAAAACAAACACAAGTTTTACGAGTCGCGCCATTCGCGTTTGGCACATAAAACAATATTACTGCAGTTGCCAGTTGCGACCATTTTAATTACTTTCCATTTGTAAACAAAGTCATTCCTACACGTCGCGCGACGACTGCCGCAGTAGCGGCGGTGGGTAGTTGCGGGTACCTGCGGGTAGCTGCGGGTACCTGCGGCCGGCGCCGGCCTACCTGCCTGCTGCGCCTCTACTTGACACACTCCACACCCATGTTGATCTAACGCAAACGTTAATGCAGCCCTGGATAGGCTCGGCGGAACAATCCACTCTGAACGACTTCATATAAAACGGCTCAGCCGTAACTAGAGCCTGCGACGAACAATACTGTAGCTTTTAACGGTCATAATAAAAGGAGAAAGCCCATAAAGTGCGAAATATAAAACGCTCGCAGTAAAAAGGTAAGTTAAATAAGTTTATTGCGCGCCGTTACTTTAATTTGGACCTCCCGCGGCGGGGTGCGGCGGGGTGCGGCGCCCCCGCACCTAGCCGTAGCTGACAATAGCAGGGCTGCTGTAGGCTGCTGTAGGCTGCTGCAGGCTGCTGCCTGGCAGTGCTGCAGTAGTGTCGCCATGTCGCCAATCGGCGCGTCACATTACGTACTGCGACAACATCACTCATTACATAATTTGTCGCAATACTTTCCTGCAGCTTTCCTGTACTACGATGAGGCGGGCATGGTAACGACCTAATAGAAAGAATCCTACAAACCGTCACAACCGCAAGTGGCGTGCAGCGAGCAGCGCCCGCATGCGACACACAGTACATACATACATACATACATGTGACATGTGGCACATCACGCGCGGGTGGCTGCTGGCTCCGGTAGCTACCAGCCACTATTCATTCTTCCTTCCAAAGATGTCGACTGCTCTCTAGTTGCCGTACAAAGTTTCACTATTCTAAGTATTCCTTTATTTTGGATCTGCGTCCGAAAGTTCCAACTCACGATTCTACTTAATGGTCGTCGGCGGTATTTCCGAACCGATACGACCATCAAGAAAAGAGCATACTCCTTTTTAAAAGGCTGGCCGGGAGTCACAGGTGCATCCCGTGACTCCTCTGGTGTTGCGGGTGTTCATGGACGGCGCTGATCGCTTACCATCAGGTGACTCGTCTTCTCGGTTGCCACCTAATCCGTAAAAATAAAATGAAAACTATTGCAAACATTATACCTCTAATACCAGCACCAGCCATATTTAAGCAAAAATAACAATTTAATTAATATTAATACCGATGAGGATAATACAGAATAATTAAAGAGTCGTAGACAAAACATGCTTCAGACTTGTCTATGTTTGCCACAGACTGTGAGGAACTCCCGCCGCGACTTGATGTGCCAAGCCAGTGCCACCACGGTGCGAGCGAGGAGAACTTCACCACGATGATGAATATGAAGTTTTTATTGTTACTTTGGGCCGAGAATTGTTGACAGGATTAGATTACAAGTCAACCGACCAGATAGTAAATATTATGATTATGTTCCTCTGTCTACAGGACTACGTATAATAATATGTTTACATATGTAGATAAACAGCACAAAAGCTGGTTCACAAAAGTCGAATCGAATGAATTGAAAAGTGAAAAGCTGTAGCCCGTGACACCTACACACTATACGGACTTGTTATAATTGATCTAATGTCGACCCAGCATCCCGACGCTGAGTGTACTAGTGTAGCACGGGAGTCACTCCTGCGCCCGGGTACCGGGTGCCCGACATTCGCGCAGCTGCATTGATTCGGTTGGTTAGTGTTTGTCGGCACACAGGCACTCTGCCGGATGTATTCAATATTCATAAAGCGAGCTCTCTTCCACTGTATATTGAAGCGCGACATTCCGACACAGGCACGCTGTTGATATATGGCGGGTCCTTACTGCGCCATATACCGGCCGAGTGCGGAGTAGCCGCGGGCCGCAATATTCTGGGAAGGGAGAGGTCCGCGCTGTGTGCCATGTTCCCGAGCGAGCTGCGGCCTGCGAGCGACACCCAGCGGTCCGGTTACACACACTCCTACCTCTCCTTGGATTTTTTTTTTTTATTTTCAATGCAGAATCCGATTATAATAGGATTTGTTTGGCACGGGGAAGCTATGCCCGGCATTTATTATCAGTTGGTTGCACATGGCATGCGTCGGTGTGAGTACCTCGTGGTGTCGCGGTGACTTCGATACAGTGAGCTGGCGCGCCTGCAACACCACCGGCCTCACATTTGCCTATATCTAGCGTCCTGTACATCATGGCTTGTACTACATACACCTGTTAAATGGGGTAGTTTCCAAATTGTCACAATATTTCCAATACAAAAAATAGTTTCATTTATTGTCACCTTACAAGGTGACAATAAATTAAACACGAAATTATGATTGCCACGTGATACTATTGAATGCACAGCCACTGGTAGAATGTTATTCTATGTATCGTATAACGCGACGCTAAGTGCTATATCCGGCTGGAGGGACCAAACTGTGCGAGCCTGTATTAGATCTCACAAGTCACAAGAGGAATGTCAGCAGAACGTCACGGGAAGATTCATTAGAGAGAGAGAGAGAGACAAAACTGGAGAATACATCACATTGCTGAACAAAACTGTAATTCATATTCCATACCCTGTACAATGTACAGCCTGTCTCGAGCAGACTATCCAACAAAAGCAATAATTTTTAAACTAGCTTCCGCCCGCGGCTTCGCCCGCGTGAAATTAGTTTTTGTCAATCCTGGTCCTTTATGTCTAAGGAGACTCTTAGCACGTTCAACCAACGTTGTGTACAAACAATATTATTTAAATGACCTAATTTAAAACATTTTTGTACACAACGTTTGCTGTTTTGTTATCATTTGTTAAAATGTGGAGATTGTTTGGACTCGACACTCGCGAGCAGGCCACGTACAGTTGGCCATAAAAACAAGTTTTTCTCTAAATGGACACCTGCTACTTTAAGTGTTTGCCCTTGCGCTTTGTTAATGGTCATTGCGAAGGCTGGTTTGAGGGGAAACTGGATTCTTTTAAACTGAAACGGTAAATCTGTAGGGATCATGGGTATGCGTGGAATCAAAACTTCTTCATCTTTAGCTATACCTGTCATTATAATTGCTCCAATGATATTGCGTCCTAGCTGCGTAATTTGCAATCGAGTCCCGTTGCATAGTCTCGGCGCTTCGAGATTTCTCATTAATAAAACTGGAACCCCAACTTTCAGTCTCAGCTTATGAGACGGCACTCCTGACAGCTCTAAAGAGTTTAGAAACTCGGTAGGATAAGACGTCACCTGTTCACTGTCCATGACAATATCTACTGACAAATATTCGACAACATCGTATGTATGTATGTATGTATAATTGTTTGGCACGCTCTACAGCCTAAACGGCTTGATGGATTTTGGCTTGAGAGGTGTCGTTGGATTCGTCTTTCCTGTGAGAGTGACACTGGATATATTAAAATAGTAAAAAAAGAAAATGGGGGATTTTTGGCGCCAAATTCGAATATTGCTCACTCTCTAGCCTGAACGGCTTGATGGATTTCAGCTTGAGAGGTGTCGTTAGATTCGTATTTACTGTGACAGTGACACTGAATATATCAAAATAATAAAAAAATAAAACTAAAAGAAAATAAAATAAAATAAGGTAATTTAAAACTAAAAAGTAGCCTATGTTCTGTCTCAGGGTCGATTGTCTGTCATAATTTCATGAAAATGAAAAACCGGGAAAGCGTAAAACAAGAAAGTCATCGTAAAATTTAAGCAGTCGGGATCCATTCCAAATATGAAGACTTAGTGACTGTTTTCTAGAATGGGTCCCGACTGCTTCAATTTTACGATGACTTTCTTGTTTTAGGGTTTTTTCATTTTCATATTATGAAGAAACGCAGTCGGGTTTTTTAGTTTTTTTACATGCATAATAATATATCACCATTGCACCCATGCGAAGCTGGGGCGGGTCGCCAGTAGATCATAAATCGATGTATTTTATCTATTCCACAGGCGCCTACTGCACCTACTTAGTTCCACAGCCGTCGAGTTCGTCTCCGTCGACCACCGGAGATCGGTAACTTATGATGCTTAATGTAGTACTAACCGCAGGGGTTCACTATTAACACTAATTTCAGTGTGGGGGAGCCGTGCTTGCTTGCAAGCTGACGATTAAACAAAACATCTATCAGAAGACACCGTTCATGACGTGTAGGTCTGTAAAGGGTCCGATAACCGAATGCAATAGACAAGCCAGTACATAGGTTGCCTGTAACACTGCGAGGCTAGCGACTAGCGATACCTATGTGTTGGGTCCGTAGCCGTGTCCGGCACACACCACACATCCGTCAGGCAGGGTAGTTTGTAGTGGACCCCAGCTACACCGCCCCCCTACCCCCGCCCTCGCCTCGCCTCGCCCCGGCTGCCCGCCGCCGCTTTGATCTCTCTGTTCTTAATTACTGGCGTCTAAAAAATCCGACGCAACTTTTATGGAAGTTATAAAGACTCCGCGTAACGGCCGCGCGCCGCGCTCCGCGGTACGGGACAAACTCTCGCGCAGAAGGTCCATGCTACTTGGTGCTACATACACAGGTACTTCGAGCAACGAGTGCTGCTATTATCAATTAACAGAGCCTAGCGATATCATCAATGTGCATTGTATATTGTAGTTTACTACCAAAACATAGTATTCAGCAGTGCATGGTGCATCGGGATACTTTCAGTACTAGAAATACACGAGGATTTAAACAATGGATATGGCGTTCATCGAAACTTTGTACTAATTGATATTAGCTTCCCCGTGTTTTGCTTATGGTTCTTAAAATTATAAATATTGTGCGCCTAGGCATAACGTGTAGCTTATGTATTCTATTCTAACCTACTGTAACACTATCGCATTTCGTATGTGTAGTATCACTCGGGTCGATGCAAATATCTTTATCTTTAAAACTAACTAAAAAAAACGAACTGCAACACTTTTTATAATAACTATAATAAGGGATACTGAAGTTACAATGACGGCTGCGTCTGCGGACGCTGGTCATGATGGATGTCCCTCTGTGACCCGCGACTAGTAGAGCTTTTCTTAGTATAGTTACGTGAGCAAACCGTTATCTTAGTTAACTTGTAAGACTTCTGCGTATCTCGTGTAGTCTGCCGCCGGTCGATCCTGGCGCGATGTTAGAGACCCACTGTGTTTGTACAGCGCACTCCGCGCACGGACCGACCTACTCGTACACCTACACGATGTACCACAGTTGTGTACACCACGAGGCGACTATATTAAGATTACATACTTCAACCTTCCCCAGGAATCACACCTTCACCCAACAATATTGGTGACAATGACAGCCTTGCGGTATGTAACGCGTCCCCACAGACTAATGTTTGCACAGTAATACTATGTGACAATATTATCAGTATATACCACACAGGTACATACTGAGTTACCTCAGTACATAGTAACGAGTACAATGTGTAAGCGCGGTGCACGTTGTAGGGATGCACATTGTCCCGCTTCGTAAGTCGGCGCGAGGCTGCGCTATATCGGCTTAGCACGCACACACGCGCAGGCGGCCGCGGTGTGCGAAGCTCTAGTAATGTAGGAACGTGAGCGACTGAGCGAGCCGGAGCCGGCGGCGGACCGGACGCGGCATACTTCTGCGGTAATTCAACTAAGTATTTCTACTTTAGTGAGTGCTCCATTCATACACAAACATTCGATCTGAAATCGAGTAACTCAACGTCTCGCCTTCTGCTCCTCGGCCGGGTAATCACCCCCTACAGAGGTGCGCACACACAGTGTAGCACCCACTTATCACAAGTTAGGTTTCGAGTCTCGATATGCTATTAGTGTCAAATATTTACCTCAATACTACGCCTCACCCCACCAAGAAATCAAACCTAAAACTCCTTGCTCGACAGCCACACTTGCGACCACTCGACCATATTATTATTTATCATGTTTATTTTATAATGTGAGTGTCAAGCCAGGTTGCAGCGACACGCATGTTCAACTGTTGCCAGACACACTCGACATGAGTGTGATAGCTGACGAATTATCTATCAGTAAATAATATCTATATCTACACTCTATATACTAATATATAAAGCTGAAGAGTTTGTTTGTTTGTTTGTTTGAACGCGCTAATCTCCGGAACTACTGGTCCGATTTGAATAATTCTTTTTGTGTTCGCTATGAACAATAGGAGCCGAGTAGTAGGGGTTAAATTATACAACGTGTAACAAAATACCCATATACATCAAGAAGCGCTGATGAATACAGGTTGAATAGAGTCTCTACACGAAGTTTCAGCTTAAAATACGATTAAAAAAAAATTGTACCAAATACTTGGTATCGCATGTTTCTTGATTTTAAATCATACAAACATGTCACAACACTACAGGGAGCACTAGCGAGTATTACGAAACATTTCTTCTGTCAATCTGATCGCCTAGTAGGTACCTGTCTACCTAATTTTGAAACACGCGGCGGCACGATTTGAAAAATTCATAACTTGGTACCATGAAAACATGAGTTTAAAAACCCTTCCCGTATCGTTTGTAATGTTATCTAGAAGCCGTGTACTTGATATGTATACCCCTTTTTGTTACACGTTGTATAAATACGAAAGTAACCCTCGTCTCTGTGTCTTCTTTACACCTAAAACACTATACCGATTAGAATAATTCTTAAGTTTGGATAATTCATCTATCGAGGATGGTCATAGGCTATAAAACATCACGCTACGATCAAAAGAAGCTGAGCAGAGCGGGTGAAACCGCGCAGAAGCAGCTTGTTTTTTGTATAATAACTATCGTGAGACAACGTACTAATTAACTTAGAAGTAATGGTTTACTCGCGTATATAAATGTACTGAGAAAAGAGTTACCGACGGCGCCACGTGCGCGCGCTGTTCATGAGGAAGAGCTCCCTGATGGAGCTTTTCAGCAGTTCCTTTACGTGAGTACACCGTTATTTTAGTTGATATATTTTTATTTCAACAATACTTGGTCCGACTCAAATCAAATCAAATCAAATCAAATCAGCTTTATTAAGTAATTTAGTATTCTCGGGACTCGGGATTCGAATCTCCGATTACTTGCCAAGGGTGCAGTAATCAGACTGGTGACTAATTGTTTTTTTTATTTAAATAAGAATATGTGCAATAATAATGTAAGCAAACTCACACACGACGCACAACAAGATCCTGTCACGTTAGTAAAGCAAGCTACAGTTGAGTGAGAGCAGAGCCATCCTCCTCCGGCAGCTCACGTGTGTCGGCACTGGAACCTGTATGGTGGGAGCTCACACGGCGCCCCACCCGGTACTTTACAGGCAACCTGACACCGCGCCGTGATGCACCACCCGGGCCTCATCCGCCGCGCAGCAGGTGCACGCCCGCCACACGATACAATCCAGATTGTTCTACTTTATATACGAAACTAATGTTGGTGCTAGCTCCGCATCACCTAAGTGATCCCGCCGTAGTCAAGATCCAGAGTGTCAGTATAAAAAAGCATAGCTAAAGTTGCAGTCTTATAGTAGCTCATCCTCTCAGCGATTAGCTACGCCGTAGCCAGCCGTAGTCAGCCGTAGCCAGAGGCAGGGCGTCGCGGGGCGGTGCGGGCGGAGGGAGGGGGCGGACACACGAGCCTCGTAGCCAGTGGAGCGTGCAGTGGCCAGTCGGACAACTCTGTCAGTCTGCGACCTCAATAGATGCATTCCCATTCTTGCCTGCTGGTTAACTGACAAAATTCACGGTGGAAATATTTATTGAGAGAATTACTTTAATTTGTATAAGTAATTGATACTCCACAACTGTGATGTAGGAAATGGCGGGCGTCGAGAGCCGACTCACAATAACATCGAAACTAATTAAATCTCATCGAGATTATTACTTCCATTCTGGAGCGCCGACTGCTGCGCGTGTAATAGCCTATTATATTATCAAAATTGCCCCTCGTCGGGACAAGTACAGCGATCGCTATGTGCAACGTTATGAAATGAAACGGAACGAGGGGGTGCAGCGCGGCTGGTGGGAGCCGGGCAGAGGGCAGACGAGCGCAAACATTAATGGCTCCGCTCTATGTATCGATTCATTTCGTTTTTCTATTAGGCGCCGTCAGCAGCAGCTGACGCAGCGGCCGCCCCGGGCTCCGCGCTTTGATGTCACGCTCACACCGCGCCGCACCGCGCCGCACCGCGCCACACCGCGCCACACCGCGCCGCACCGCGCTGCACCGCGCCGCGCCGCCAGCTAGCTGCAGCGGGTATTCAAGGCTCGTCCGCAAATTACTTGCCTGCACTCACTAACGAGTAACTTTTGAACACAATCATTTATTTCCCGGGTAAACGAGCACTTACATTATACTGTCACTTGTTAACTACTCGGTACAACGTAGTATATACTATAGTATATAGAAACCCCGGAGGCCCTTCCCTGACACGTGGTGTGTTATAGTACGCAAAAATAAGCAGCACAGTGTTATTGTGTTTGCCTGTAACTAATTAGTAAACGTTAGCTTAAATGTAAACTACACAACGATCAGTGGGCGGGTGCAGGGCCATTTAGTGTATCACGAAATAGGATTCCACAATGTTACGTTCTTTTAAGATGGCAGAATTAAAATTACATCTCATGAATTCCTCGCAATCCGATAGCTCCGCCGTGTCCACGGCGTAGAACAACGACCGACGGACGCCAATCCAACAGTTGCAAGATTTTGCAATGTAAACTCTAAATCTCCTGCTTTCCGACTGGAATATTTGAATAAATTCTAGTTAATAAATTTATTAAACTCAATGTTTCAGTTAGTACCGTACCTTAATATTTTGTTTATGTTTGTTTATACCTATCATGTATAACATTCTGACGCATGTTGCCAGTCTACCTATAAGTAGGTGACCACCATACTACGTGTACACGTGTGTGCAATTGTTGATGAAACTACAAATTAAATAAAACCACTTTCTACAGCCCGCAATGAAAACGGAAACTTTTCGATAGTTGGACTGAGGCCGTGAGACATGCGACGGGCCGGGGTTCGTTCCAAGCCCACTGAGTTCTACACAAAGAATAAATAAAAAGTTCCATTCAACTGGGATTGACGTCGCACCCGGCATTGATGGCCGCCCGTTGTTATAAAGTTATTTGTTACAAATAAACTGGATGCGCCGCTCTCGCTCGCTCACCGGCCGCGCTCTCCACGACTACATCACATACACTGCTCTGTAGCCGGGGGAGCCGTCCCTACTCACTGTGTACATGTCTTGTAGTATTCTCACATTTACAATTTGAAACATAATCCTTACAGCCGATGTGTACTTACGGCTATAGTCGCCAAACACGCTCTACCTACAACCATACGGCTGCGGGCAACAAGATCGTCAACAAATTAGTAAACACATTTGAATACACAATGGCTAAGTTGGGTCGCTAGTCACTCGTCGGGTCGCGCAGGCCGTCGAGGCACCATGTCACAAGGACAGCTGGTGCACTAACTGCGTAGATCTTGTCGATACAGGTACTTGCAGCTTCTATATCGTTCTACAAGTTCAAGACACGGCGGTGGACGAACAGAAAGAGTTCAACTATATGTATGGTATATCTGTAGCTGTATACGGTGTATAGCGCCTGTGGAGCCGAGTGTGTGTATGTGTGTGTGTGTGGTGCATGTACGAGTGAGCGACATTACCACTGAGAGAACGTTTTCATAACAGCTTCACAATCACCATAATCGCAGCCCCGCGGGGAGTGCCGGAGTGCCGGAGTGCCGGAGTGCAGTGTACCGCGCGCCCGTACTCAGGACGCAATCGATATTTCTGCCAGTGCGGGCGTGCAGCGTCATATTCCACACTAAGCGGAACACACGTCGCCCGCGCCACCCGCCACGCTGCGCGACCGCAACAGAAGGCTAGTTCACTCCGGCTTGTACGCCACGTGCAGCGTGCAGCTCGCCAGCTCTATCATTGAAGTACCGCACTGGCGTGGGTTGGAGGGAGAATCACGAGGACACAAGTGTGACACAGCTACGAGTCACGAAGTCTAAGCTTCTATCGTTGGTCCGCACAAAATCTTCCCTTGGATATGGAAAGAAACTCAACAGTTGCGCAAGAGACCACTTAATTAACGAGCCAGTAATTTTTATGAATAGGAGAAATATCATCGCCAACATGATCATCGAGGATAGTATTATTGTGTAGCAGGCGGCGGACCTTCTGAGCGTGGCTGCGTGGTGGCGTGCGTCGGCCGCGCGTCACCTCTCAAGTTTCACCGCGGCCGCCTCCCGCCTAGCCACGCAGCTCTGAAGCCTGTCTGTTTCAATTTATTGCGGGCACAAGCTGCGCTGTCTTCAAATTAAGTTTTCGTTTGATGGATCACGACCAAGTTCGTGCAATGTTTCAGTCATGAGCACATGCTTTTTAAATGAAAACTATGTGTGTTGAGTGAGTGTCTACCTGCCCGCGTGGCCGTGCAGACGTCACCCTCCTTCCACCAGCTGTATAGTCGCGTGCAATGTTCGGCTGATGAAGCTCAGGTTTTTGTTATAGTCTCAGACAAGACAAGTGGCAAGTACAAGAGTCGGCGTGCAAGCGGCGGCGGTGCGGCGCTGCGGCTGTGTCCCGATTCCTTATTACAGTATCGTAGCGGACGTGGTACCACAGGTAGTACGTCGTAAAGAAGTAAGTGGCCTCGTGGGTACTTGTGGTGGGTGTTATGAAATAAAACACGTTATGGTGGATATAAAGCGCTGTGAACAATTTATCGGTATTTTCATCCAGTCCGAGCACTACGTGAGGTATCTATTTTTCCTTTCCGTTTATAGCGTTGTCTTCATAAAGTTTGCAATGACTGTATCGAGCGACCCAGTTCCAGCTCGCCACGTGAGCCGCCGCGGCGCCGCCAGCTGCACCAGCGGCCGAGTGGAGCACTGCACTCGCTTGTTATCTTATTATTAACTGAACCACTCTACAATCTCACTTTATATTACCCGGGCGCAGCACAAAACAGTAATTTTAATAGCTCCCCGAAGTGCTCGGGCATTAAACGGGAACAAAAGAACACCCCAATTCGGGACTGCGCGGTTCTGGAAGTAAATTGCTTGTTTTTTGTGTGAAATTGTTGACGGCACTGGCGAAGCACACAATGGCTCATTATTGTGCCGCCATACTGCCTGCCTGCCTGTCTGTCTGTGTGTCTGTGTGCCCGCTGTGACACGGCGAGCTGCCTTAACAACTTAACGACCTTCTTTTACGATTGACATTAAAATGTCAGCTAACGACTTCACTTCACAGAGCTTTAAATGTTTTGAACATTAGCAATGAAGATACTTGGAAGTTCCGCGCGTCGCAGACAAACACGTCGCGACCGCGCCACGAACAGGAACATCAGTAAAGTTGTACGCGACTTAGCAAACATACTGACGTCATTGGTAATATAAGTATTGAGGTGGAGATAGGTTGAAACAACATTTGATCTTCAGAAACGGCACAACGCAACCTTCTCTACTCTTTATGGTGAGGTGGCCAGCCAGGATGCGCAGGTGTGGCTGGCGGTGGCTGGCGGTGGCTGGCGGTGGCTGGCGGGGGCTGGCGGGGGCTGGCGGGGGCTCGGTGGCTCTGCCTGTAACCCGACGCGAGCGTGAAGTAATGCCCGCCACTCTCCGATCCGATGCACATCACAGCGCAGCGCGCACTAGGCAGCGACACGCTTTCCATTGCAACATTGCAACATTGCATTTACTGCCGACAAAAACGTCTCGACATCTTCAATTCTAAATATCTACGCATTCTGCAGGCAGCCATAAACCTAACTAGTAGCGAGGGATTTGCTTTCATTGAAGTACCACAATCTCTCATTTTATTTTTAAATAAAATAAACTTGTAACTTTGTAGGTACTAATCGACCAATCGCTACGTATGTATAAATAATAGGTTGTATATCTGTATACCTAATATAATATGCCTATTACTTGTATGCTACACATGCTCCACCCGGTGTGGACCGAGCACGGCGAGTACCAGCTAGTCCCGGCGAGGACAGGCCGACACTCGAGCGCGGCGCGGCCACCCACACGCCCACACGCGCGGCACATACACGCACACACGCACACACGCACACACGCACCCGCTCCTACTCGTACCACGGACACGGCAAGCAATGTTCGCAGGGAGATCAAGTAATTTCATATTAAGTATAATATTATATTCTCGCCCGCGGCGTCTCGTGGTTGGCAAGCCACCGGCACACGGGGAAACGCAGGCGCAGCGAGATCCATCGGGACCGTGACTAACATTCACGTGATGAATGCAATCGTTACATTAAATTGTTCGCCTGCAACTGGTAACTGTCCCAGGTTGTCATTGTTTACGCAGGAAGACGGTCGCGTTCACTGCAACATCCACGGCGAACAAACACTAAAACAATGTATTGACGTCACCGCGCATGAGTGCCGCACTCCGAGATCCTCGCGCGCCGTGCACTGGGCACTGCTGGACGCCGGGCACCAGCCGGCGCGCAGTGTCCACTAACCATGAACTTGAGTGACCGGCTGCCGCGGAACGTGTAGCGGGTTCGATTCCCGCACGGAGCAACTCTTTGTGTGATCTACAAATTATTGTTCCGAGTCCAGACTCGTAACGTAACGTAACAGACGTAACAAGTTCACATACATAGGTATAACACCCAGGTGTTGTGTGTGTGTGTATGTGAACTTGTATGTTTGTAAACGCACCCACGACACAGGAGAAAATCCTAGTGTGGGGCAAAGTTTAAAAAAAAGTAATTTCTTTGAAAGTGATCTAAGTAATTCTGTCTCCTGACACTACATATAGTAGTTGCACATAATGTGACACTGCACAGTCGCTGTACGAGCCCCGCCATCGCCAGCACAATGCGCGCCAACTAGTGCGCAGTGCGAGCGGTGCGAGGCCGGGCATTATTCGCCGTGACATGAGAAACAACAGAACGACAAAGCTGAAGCAACGTCTATTGTAAGACCACAAAGGGGTTACCTACTTAGTGCGGCGTCGTAAACAACAGTACTTGCCACCCCTCCCCCTCCTCCAGGCACGGCGCCGCACCCCTTGTACCACTAAATACTGTTTCGCCATCTTCAAATAAATAAAAATATGCGAGAACGGAAATGAAAAGGGTCAATCTGATCTGAGAAGCCCGAGGGAGTCGCGGCCCCGGCATGTGGCCGCCGGCGAATCAATAAGGAGCACTCGTGTGCACACTGTGCAGGCTGGGCGAGGAGCGAGGCGACGTCTTTGTGTACCTCTATTTCAATACCTTTGCTGAAGCTAATGCGTGAGAACGTTTATTGCTCACCGCCCGCTGTCGGCCATTTATAAACGATTCCGGCATCACGCGAGAAATGCTCAAACCGATTTCACGGCAGCAAAATTTGAGATCCGCTGTGTTAATCACCAGCTTAACGATGAGAATCGATCCATTACTCTCCGCACGCCTTCTCGGCCCCGGCAGAGGAACACGTGACTACTAAATGTGTGCAGCAACGAAACACTGTAACAATGTAGCTAAATGTGAGGACCCTTTGCTTTATTTAAAATCGTTTAGAAATACCTCTCCCGGAGCAAATAGGTGACGCTGGGCCACCAGCAGCGGGCGAGGCGGACGGCGGCAGCGAGCTGGTACAGGCGTACTGCGGGCACTGCGGTACTACCAGAGCCTAGGTAACTGCCTACGGACCCAGCATCGACAGGGGCCCACTGCACTGTTTACACATATACAACCACTGCACTGTTTACACATATACAACCATCTAGTATTTAGATACTATTACAACTAATATTAATCCTGCGGAACGCAACTGGACTTCGTTCAAAAGTTTTGGCAAACCTGCTATATCGTATCCCCGATTCGTTGGGTGCTATCAGACAGTAGCGTTTTACGACAGTGAATTGAAAAGTTCAAAGAAAACTCTAATGAAACTTGACGAGAGTCACATGATTCAGAAAAGGGGCGAAAATTGTATTGCTGCAGGTCCATGATAGGGTTACTCCGGCTCTGGGTGCTACTTCAAACCAATCGCGAGTAATATGTAGTCACTTGTTGGTGACCGTAATACCAGTAGTACCAGCACTATTCAGGGTATGAATGAAAAACATTTTTAGCAGTTATTATGTCCCGAGGGGTGTTCAATGTCGAGGTTATATTAATATTTTCTTAATACTTTTTTATTCCCAGAGTAATCAATCTTTTGGTCAAATATAGTTGAGTTTTGGGTACCCCTGTATTCAGATAATAATAAAATAATTTCTTTGATGACTAACTGCTGTGCGCCAGACGCGTGGACATCACACCCCTACCAAAGTAGTGTATAGTTGGAGCCGGAGACAGCCTGCCAGGTGCAGCGACGCTTTCTCAAACTGGCAATATATGGTTAAATGTGAAGAGCTAAAGACTGAGCTCGATGCTGTGCTACTGAAGACGTAAGCCCAGCAGCCAGCAGAAGACGGACTTTTAGTGACTGAATCGGTTTTTTCAAAATTCATCGCTTGGAAAAGAAGAGGTAAGTAATAGAAGGGCGGAAGCCAGTTACATAGAATTACATAATTATAAATACGTGGTTTCGTGGTGTGGAGCGTGGAGCGTGGAGTGTGGGTACATCTCCTGTCGCTGGACACCACCCGCGCGAAACATTGTGGCTCTGATAATCTGATCCCACCCAAAACATAAATGTGAAAGGATGCCAAGTTCGATAATATTGGAATGCTTCGCCTATAAAAGAAGTGAGATCTAAATAAGTACCAAGTTCCATACACAGACCTCAGTTAAAAATGATATAACAAGTTGGCAAGTTTTCACACACTTTGTTATAAACCTACTAAACGCAATGAGTCAAGTATATAATTTTCTATTAAAACTTGCCAAGTTATATCATTTTTAACTGAGGTCTGTGTATGGAACTTGGTACTTATTTAGATCTCACTTCTTTTATAGGCGAAGCATTCCAATATTATCGAACTTGGCATCCTTTCACATTTATGTTTTGGGTGGGATTTCATTTATTTTTGTAAGGTTTATTTTCTTTTTTTCTTATTTTACTTTACTTTGACTAAATACAAACCTTCGTAACGAATTTTAGGTCGGTACGACCATTGGAAAATATAGATAATTTTTTTGTTTTAGTTCCTTAGGGGTATGAATTTACACCTTCATTATTTTTAAAACCGACTCACACTTGGCCATTTTCAGATTTTTTCCTTTACCTTGACCTAAAGACCTACCTCCATGCCAAATTTCAAGTCAATACGACTATTGGAAGTGGTCTAGGTTTTTGATGAGTGAGTCAGTCAGTGAGTGTATAGTAAAAATAGCGATTTTCTGACGTCAATATCTCAAGATCTACAATAGGTACATTAATGAAATTTTGTATTTTAGATAAGTAAGTAGATCTCGATAGATACTAGAAATTTCATATGCAGATAAAATAGATTTTGAGTTATAGGTGGGTCGAACTTGGCCCGAAATGGTTCGTGTAATATAACCCACGGCCGGTGTGTCGGTTTTTTTGCTCGAACTTGGCGGACACACTGCCGTGTGTCTAGATTGCCGCTGGAGACGGGCGCTGCGTGCAGTCTCCCGTGGCACAGACAATGTTTGAACATTGAATGACTAGTGCACGGCTCGTACTCCGACTGCGGGCATCAGCCCTACATCGGTTCAATGACGACATGCTCTCATACATCTCCGTCCCGTGCCTGCGCTAAATATCACAACAGGACTACTGGGAGAAAGTAGTATTTATTATGTTGGGTATTGTAGCTTATTCTGTGTGGTACATGCGACCGAAACATTAGAGTGCGAGCACCTGAGCCTGACACTGTACTTCGCTGTACCTTTCCCTTTGACTGATAATAATGTGTACGTCCCGAGTCCCGAGCCCCGAGCCCCGACACAAAAACTGTGCGCACAAAGATAAGCGCAGTAGATTTATTTCTCAAATCTTAGATGACGGCGCTATTGTGACGCGCCGAGGCCCTTTGTTCGTTTTTTGCCAACATTAAACAGAAACTCCCGCTGAGTCTTACTATCCAGTAGAATCGATTAACTGAATGCTGTGACTATAACATAGCGTCGGTCTCCGGCTGTATACTGTATAGAGGACCCGGACAATAGGTGCAGTGTGTGCAGCGAGCAGCCTCGGCCACGCGGCGGCCTACACCTCGCCTGTGTGACAATACTTACACATACTGCTGGGTGCTAGCGTTGTGGCTCCGTCACCAATACTCGGACACTGGTCTACTGAGCAACTTGTTTTATGTCCTCCGGAGCACACAGTAAGCAAGAGGCAACATACAATTATACATGGAGTGTTTAGTAATCCATTTATAAATTTATCCATTTACCTGTTTATGTATGATACGAGTATGTAAGCGACTCACCGCGCTCTTAATTGGTTAAGGTTCCTGTTAGTTCTACTATACTAAAACAGATGTAAAGAAGCAAGCGACATAATAAGTTATTAATTTGTATTTATATGTAACATACGGTGTTGCCTAGCATGACACTAGCAATGCAACAAGACGGAGGCGGACGGCGCGCACTAGTGTCCCAAGTTCACGTGAAACTTTCTAAGTATGTTATCTCCGAGCTGCGCGGCGCTCACTAAATAAGTGCAAAAAACATGATTGAACGTTCCTGCGAGCTCCGGCCGCCCGCCGCCGCGTGTGTGTGTGTATAGCCGATCCGTGTCTGTGTGTGCACGCACACGTGCACGCGCTGCTGCGCCGTGTCTGGTTTCATCAGATCGGATGCAGCCGCCAGCCGCCCGCACCGCATCGTATCGATGTCCCTCACTCGCCTGCAATCTGCCGGGATACTGTTACCTCCACAACCTAGCTACATACATACGTAATCTATGCGCCGTGCAACACATACATTATCTATATACAATTATACACACTAGCTTCTGCCAGCGGCTTCGCCCGCATTTCCGGGATAGAAAATACTTCATTGTTATTTCAAACCATAACCTATCCCTGCACCATATCCAAATCCGTGTGCCTACTGCCTAATATTGGCCCCGACACGCAACAGACGCGCAGGCGGCGATGCAGGATATTTTAATTTAAGAACTGATTTTATTCCCGAAAGGACTCGCTGCCGGCAAGTTGGTCATTGGCATTGGTCTGATGATCACGAGTGTATCCGTACCGCAGCACGATGTCGCGTCGTGCCTGACAAATCCGAGTCGTGACATTTCACAAGGCTGGCTATATAAAGTGCTAACTGTCTCACAAACACAAGGTTTGGTATGAACTAGCTCCGCCTCCCGGCGGTCACCGGGTGCGCGGGCGGAGTCTGCCGGCGGTGAGTAGTCAATCCCGAGTGACACATTCGGGGTTTGCTAGTATACCGCGTGCTCATGTAGTTGAAATTAAAATTCTCAAAAGCTTTTTACTTTTTATCCGTTACTTCAAAATTTAACACCAACCATAGGGCACTATACCATAAATGTATAAACCCTAACTTCACATTGAAGTTGCGGGACGAACACTATACTCGTAGCGTAGCGCCTAACTCGCAGCGCGTAGTGTACTACTTAGCAGCGTGAAAATATGAACTGTAATTCATTTCCTATTTGTCATGTGACCTGGTATTTAATATATATTTTTTTTTAATTATCGGTGCAGTACAATACTTTTAGTAGTAACAAAATGGGCGTGACTCGGGTTTTGACTAGCTGTAGGGTTTGTGATCTTTATCCATGCTGCCTTTTTCCACTCAAAACAGTTGTTTACTACGCACCTGGTGTTACGTGCTACGACCAAAGGACGTAGCGTTTAACCCGCAACTAAAGATATTAAATTAGAGATTACAATAGGCATGTTTCCTACTAGACAAATTCAATACTTTTTTCGAAACGTCAAAAACGATATTTTCTATGAACTTTGTATGAAATACTCTGTTATGACGTCATAAGATTTTGACGTCAAATAGCAGACTTATTTCTAGAAATTTAGCTAGAAAAAAATCGAAAATTAAGTAGTTCATCAAATTTATGAATGAGAGTGTGATTATTTTTTAATATTTTATTGTATTGAAAAGTTGTAATTATTTATTTTTGACCCAGTTATCATCCCTATTTATATAAGGATACTTCTCCGCATGCGATCTGATTACTGACTTCTTGACTGCATGATTGAAGAAAATATTTGTAATTAATTTACTTACTAATACTTGTAGCAATATACACACGCGCTCACCAGTATGTTGTCACGCGGGTAAATTATTAATTAATTATCTTGCTCAGGGCTTCTTTAAAACTACTTGATCCACTAAATCATCATCATATTATTATTTATTAAGCATAAGCGTTAAATAACTAGCACAAGTCCGCACGGACAACGCAAAAAGTACTTATTTCCGAATGTAAATATTGTATTCAAATGTCAGTGATTTTTGGTTGAAATCATTAAAAACTAAAAGGTCAATATTGTAGCTAGCGGCCGACACATACTCACCGAGCATACTTCGCATATGTAATAACTAATTAGAAATAACTAATATGTATATGGAACAATGCGGTGAGTACAGTGTGGTACAGTGAGTCGGACGGACCACTAGCCCCGTAGCCGTGCCTTGGCACCGTCTCTCTCGCGGCTCATATTTTGAAACGTCTTTGTAGTCAGCTGTTTGACAGTAAGTTCCCCGCTCCCCTTGCAGGAGTGTTCCGCCCTCACCCCGCACTCGTAAACCGTGCGTAGTGCATCTCTGCGCAATGCTCGCATCGGTACTTACCCACGAACCTTCGCCATTTTTATCGATCTGTCGATGAAATTTCGTGGTCGTCGCGTCGGCGGGCAGCCAGCGCACATCCCGCGCCGCGCCGCACCCCCTTGACTCCCGGCGACGTCGCTAGCCCGCGGCCGCTCCACGCTTACATCCGACCGCCATAGCTAGCGCTAGTACAGCGAGCGAGTCCCGGGGCCGCGGGGGGCAGGCCAGGATGAACGGCCCCCCGTCGGCGGCGTCGCGGGGGGCGCGCGAGTGACGGGGGCGCGCGCGGTCGGCGCAGGCGCGCGGGGCCCCGCGCTAGTCTCGCGGCCGTCGCCAAACTGCGCGCACGTGAGCGCGTTGCGTTCAGCCTCAACAATCAGCTGATCGGCGCGCGCCCCGCGGCGCACATGCCGTGAGGTTGCGTCCGCCGTCATGACGGGCTACGCCCGCGGGGAGGCTGATTTTGCCGCCGCTGACCGTTTTCGCCGGGATGCACGGCCTGCCTCGCTCGCCCCCAAGGACTACTCGGTGCCTTTACACGTAGACTGCAGTATCGAATACGAGCTTCCCGACTGTGCCAAGCCGCCGCAGGGCGTCAAGATCGAGCCTCTGCTCATGATCCACCCTTCACATTTCCGAAGGCTCGAAAGCTTGCGGCGTGTGCCGTTCGTGAACAACTTGCCGCGAGGAGATGCGGCCGCGGCCGCCGCCGTGACCCCGAGCAGCCGCGCGCGGGTGCCCCGCCAGGCCCGGCGCTGCTGCCGGGCGGCGCCCGCTCCGCCCGCGCCCCCGCCGCAGCCGGTGCCAGCAGCGGCGGCCCGCGCTCGCGCTCCCGCCGAGGAGCCGGCGCATCCCTTGGCGTGCTACCGGTTCGAGTCGTACGCAGCGGACGGCGCGGGCGGCAAGCTGGCGGCCCGCGCGCGGCTCAAGCCGCACCCCTACCTGCCGCCGGAGGCGCTGGACTGTGATATAGCGCGCGCGCTGCCGCCCGCCGCCGCGCACTACGACCGCTTCGACAAGCGAGCGCTGCAGCAGCTGCCAATCTACATGTAGCCGAGCGGTGCCGGAGCGGGCCCCGGTCTCTGTGATGTTTCGTTGTAATTAGTTAGTGATAAGTGGCGGCGACCGTGCCGACGTGGCCCCGGGCCGCGGCCGGCACGCTCGTCTGTGTTCGGGCGGCTCTCGCCCTCGCGTCGACTCGTTCGCGAACGAACCTAATACCAAATAGTACCTATGTATGTTGATATTGTTTAAACGTTGATTTATGTGTTGTTGTACCGGACGATTATGATGTGTTGTTTCGCCGAGGACCCGAACGATTCGTGTTATTGTTTCGCTCGATCCCGACCGAGCGCTCCGGCCGTGGCTCCGGCCAGGCTGGTCGCTCGACGGAGCGTCGCCGACGCTAGTGCATACCCACCAACGAAAATATTTATTCGCAAACGCAGTAACCGACGCTTCAACATTTATTATTGTACCGTCGCCGACTCCTTGCGTTTTTCTGTATAAGATATCATATCGATAATTATATGTTCAAAAATTGTATAATAATAAATATGTACCTATAGAGTAAAAAAATGAAAGTGAGAAAAATATGAATAATAAAACTAGACATAGTTATGTTTTGGAATAGGTGATGAGTTCTAGAGCAGTCCCGGACGGTAATTAGAATCGTACCTCTAATCTCATTTTGTAAGCGGTTATGTTTGTTAAAATTATATATAAAGAGTCCTCTGATGAATAGTCTGATTAACGAATATTCGGCATGTAAAAGTCTTTATAAAACGCTTACTTAGCATATCATAGTATTATATTGTGTCATAGTCCAATGCCAAAAATATAACTATCTTTTTAAAAAAATCCCTAATACATAGTTTTATTTATCTCCATGCGGCTCGCGTGACGCGCGCGGTCTCCGTGTACAGTGCAGCAGTGTGTGTGTGTAGACAGTGCATAGTTCGGATGCCAATCGGAAGCCCCTTGGATGCGCAGTGCGGACGCAGCCCGTCGCCCTGTAAGTACGACTGGAATCACTCACTTGCTGTCCGTGTCCTCCGGACCCACTAACACTCCCTCGCTGTCTTTAACCAGCTCATTCCAAGCCGCCACACTCGAGAATGTTCGCCAAATCGGGTGTGTAGGTGTGCGAGTGTACACGTTCATTCTCACTATAAACTAAGCAAATAAAAATAATCTTCTAGATTTACCTATTTAGTTAATTCAAAGACATTGGACCGACCAGATGTGACCGGAACCGTGCAGGCCAGCCAGGATGTTGTGTTAGTGCCAAGACTTGTTAATAACATGATCCACGTACAAACATCATCATCATAATCAGCCTGTAAGTAGGCATTTCTGACCAAAGCCTCTTCTCATATGGAGAAGGTTTGAACAACCACCACGCTTGCTCAATGTGGGTTAGCGATTTCAAACTTATAAATCAAAAATTATAAAGTAAAAAAACAAAAATAAAAAATTATAAAAGGTTTTCTTACGATGTTTTCATTCACCGTTTGTCAGTGGTGTCTAAATTATCTCAGAAAGTACGTATAAATCGAAAAAGTCACATTGATACTTGCCGTTGGTAGGTTTCGAAATGTCTTGCATGAGATGCGCAAGCCACGTGTAAGTTCCACGATCCACGTAACTATAACTATACTACTATACAATAATATGGAACTACTGCTCGTAGTATCCTTTAGCTCAATTCCACACTGTAGCCCGTTTATTTTCAGTCGGCATTTAAACTTTTGTTGACTGAAATTATGTAATTGGATTATAGCTTGGATTGGGACCTATTGTTTAGATACTATTTCTATCTAACTATTGAATTTCCCTCAAAAACTATAAAAAATTGGTTTATGGTCACCTGCTTATATGCTATATGCTTTAATAGTTACTAGTTAGCTACTTTCGCGCGGTTTCATCCATTCTGCTCGGCTCCTATTAATCGTAGCGTGATGTTATAGACTTTCTCGATTCATCGACTATGCAACACAAGAATTATTATTATTAAATTCGAAACAGTAGTTAAGAAGACTAACGCGTTCAAAAAAAAAACAAGCGAACAGTCGTCAATTCTACCTAACTATATGTATATTAAGTACGTATATAGATTCAGATCCCACCTATTAGAATATTTTGTGAATATCTAACAAGAGCATATAAATAAAAAAAATCGTTTTTAGCAAAAGTAAGCTACTTATGGTAACTTAGTATTGAATTTAAAAAGGCCTACTTTTTAGCTAAATTTAGACGAAAATGGCCATAGAAATAGTGACAGAGTTTAGTGTCAATATCTATTCAAAAAGACAAGTTCATCAATTGTTGGTGTTGGTGACACGACATGACACGACGCCATCTGTCTGCTCGCACTAACTACAACATATTCAGCCAGTCGTAAGCCAGTTGCATCGGTGACCTAAAGAATCAGGGAGTGCGTGCAGTGTTATAATATCTTTTTAATTTGTTGTTTGTAAAAGTTTTGGCTCTTTCTGACCTAACTGATGAATTGATGCTTTCCTTCTCTCTGATTAGGAACTATTTAGTCAATTTTTATCTGGGGGCACGGTAGTGCCCCCGCCAAGACGAGCCAAGCGAAGCGCAAGGGCACTACCTACCTTTTCTAGTTAGATTGTTCCTTAATGTCTGAATAAAATGACCAGTGAAAAATTTAATTTAACGGCAGTAAAGATTTAGCTAAAAACCCGAGTTTATAGTTTCTTATAAAATCCACCAGCCCAACGTATCTACAAAACGGCACCAACGACTTCACTTTTGCGCTCTGAAAACTTGTACACAATGTTTCTTATAGTTATTTCCTCACTCTCATGATGTGTGTATTCCGGTTCTCGTAGTAGTAAATAAACATATTGCTTTCTGTCGCTTAATCTTCCAAACCCAGAAGTTGTCTACATGTGCGCGGGTGTCCCCAGCAGCCCAGTAGCCGGGCGCTTCCTCCACTAACCAATAATCAAACCGGACCTGGAGGTACTCCTGATTCCTAATGTACACCGTACATTGTTCATAAACTTGATTAATCAAATAATCAACGATAAAATACGTTTTTGTGAAACTTGTGACAATGACAAATGTTAACAATGTTTATATTAACTAGTTACCGGGCTATCTACTCGTAACTGTAACAACTATAAATACGTTCACGAGTTCAACATATTTTTCTCAAATATTCGTAGCTCTAACAAGTGTAACAAGACGACAGTTGTTAGATCCGTTAGTTATGTTACATTATACATAGTGTGCAGACGGGGGTGTATAATGTCCAGTAGGAAATTAATTGCCTCTGATATAAGACATTACAATATAATGATTACATACTTACAAAGTTTTATTTAAACATTTATCTATACAAAACAAATTGTACACCTTAATACAGTGTTTGTACCTCGTACACCCGTTTGTATCGTTACTACACGTACGTGTTATTTTTTAAGAAATATGCTTCCACATCAACAATGTGTCCCTAGGCTAGCGATAAATCTACACCTATACCTACTACTTACCTATATTTATCAAAATCTCTTCCGTTACTGTCTGATTGACAACGCACAGCCGAAATTACTGGACCTAGCAAGCTGAAACTTGGCCTGCATGTTCCTTGGGGCGTGTGGGGGAGCACTAAGAGAACTCTAAATTCTCACGGAAACGGGAATCACCTATTTGTGAGTACGAAGTTGCTGACAGCTACTCTAACTAATGTAATAATTATGTATAAAGCTGAAAAGCTTTTTCCAACGTGCTAATCTCCAGAACTAATTACTGGTTTGAATGGAGTAATATTTTTTGTGTTGGCTAGTGCATTCATCGAGTAAGGTTATAGCTTCGGCTCCTATTGGTCGTAGCGTGATGTTTTATAAACCGAGTAGCGGATGAAACTGCGCCGGAGTAGTTAGTTAGTTAATAAATAAATTGAATTATAGATTCCCCTTACATCCTCATATATGAACGAGTATACACAAAGTCAAACCTAGGACTGAGTTTCGTAAAGTGTAAGCCACGAGTTTAGTATAAAGCTGCAGTGGCGGAGTGTCGGGGACTAACATGAGGCGCTGTATCACAGGCTGTATGTCCTACATCTTGCTCTTCTCTAGGGAGCTCCGGGAGGAGCGGCGAATACATTTTGCAATATGGCAATAACAGAATTAACACAAAGTATTTAAACCTCAAAAATCACACCATGGAAAGTGAGGATGCCAATGACTCAGCAAAACGCGGGATCAGAACAATAGCAAGACGTGTAACATTAAATCATAGTTACAATCGTACTCACTGAACGCCACCTATTTAAAATATGAAAATATTTGCCTGGAACATATGAAAAACTACGTTTGCTTGTAAATTACTAACCACCCACAATTAACGAGCATTTGAATCGGGCAATTCTGGTCACTTCTTTCTCTATATTATCATTTGTTTATGTGACTTTAATGACTCACTATAAATACTCAGCATGATGGTTATTATTTACCATCTATTCGTAATATGCTCCCGTCTTGCCATTCGAACCTATGTATCTGCCTACGTGCCTGCCCAATCTGGTTGCCCCATGTTCTGCTTCTAGATATCACGAACAGTTGCGACGTGTATGTTACTAAACTCATGTAGCAATGTAACTATGTATATGCATCTCTGCTTACCCCTTAGTTGGCTAAAACATCACGAACTTCTCGCACAATAAACAAAGCGCCTGTCACCTTAGGGACGACAAAATAAAATGGTTTTATTATTTTTTAGTTATAACAAAAATAAAAAATTAAATTAAAAATTAAAAAAATAATAATAATAATTAAAAATTTAATAACAAAAATATAAAAATTTTAATTTAACGTTTTATTATAAACAATGAATCTTGCACCAATTGTAATTGGTGGAAATGGTTGGATGTTTTCCCCTTACGTACTAGCGGTTAATTTTGTTCTCTGTTTCCAAGATTATAGAGTATTATTTAAGATAGTTAGTGATCCACATCCATGCTTCATTGTATTTTGATATCTTGAGAACGTGGTGCTGTAAAATGATAAATTGATGCTGCTTTGTAAGATCCGTGGCTGAGTTAGCAAACTAGATGACAGTGCTGTATAAACTAGAAGGGCCGGCTTGGTGACACTGCGTATCTTACGAGAACTTGATGCTTTCTTGAATATTTAGTTGCCGTTGACAACGCATTCGTTAATTAGATGGTAGGTGTATCTTGACCTCACGTGACTTACTTATCAACTTATATTAAGTTATTAAATCAGGCTCAGTTATTTATTAGATTACACTTTCCCGTTTCAGACATTATTGAGTGTTGTGATCGTATTTACCACTAACACTAGCGCAGTACAATTTATTTTCAGTACGGTAATTTAAAAGAACGTGGATAAATTATTCAAAATATGACATCCTTTTCCAAAATAAAGCAGTTGGCTTAGAATGTATCGTTCCATATTACTGCAGCGGTATTCAGGATAATAAGCAAAAATACAGCGGAAAATATTAAGATTTGTAGTAACACGAGTCAAAGGACTGGCACAGGGTGTACAAATTTTCGTGGATAACACATAGTTAAATACGTCACTGTAATTTAAAAAGGATGTGAGATTTTATATTTCGCGTAACCAACTGTTGGAACCTTGCCGACCATCTGGCATCATTTGGACGTTGACTTCAGGGACACCTGAATAATTATGATCTCTCCAATTTCAATGATCCAGCTATTCATTCATGTGGTACACCCTGGTGACAGACAGATGGATGGCCGGCGGAGTCTAGTCCAGTCATTGGAGTAGGCTTGTTGCCCTTTGGTCACGAAACTTTAAAACAGGTTAAATCAATATTTTCGATTTTGTTACTAACTCGTAAAACAAAACTTACTCTTACTCAAATAATTATATATAGTTATAAACAATCTGAATATAACTAACTGGACTATCTTCGAGCCACGCTAGGGGACTTATCCATGAGCAGCATTGGGTGATGTAACGGACACGCCGCGGCAAACACGGCGGTGTCGCGCACCTGACATACTCTACCTACCTATATGAGTTAGCTGCACAGTGTATAATACATAATTACATAAAAAACTATTATATACAAAAATGGAGTTAGTGGTATTTCGTAACTACATGATATCTTAATATTATGGCCGCAGCATCATAGGATACCATAAAAACATAATTAGGTATCTTTTGAACCACCCTGATAGGTTTGTATAGTTTGTCATCTACACAAGCTACAGGTACATTGGGCGTCGTACGTATGTACGTATGTAACATATAAGAAACCGCACGTGAGGTCCTTGACAAAATGTACAATGTGCCGGTCCGCAAGTAACGAACTGTGCGCATACATATGGAACAATGTATTGTTATGTTGGAAACGTGTGCCTGCGACCCTCGACTGCTATGTTTAGCATGTTCACGACGAAGCCGCGCCGGAGAAAGCTGCGACATCACAATCAAAGCACAAGCACTGCCCGTCTGTACTAGCGCAGTGTTTGTGACATATACAACAATATACATAGTCACCAGTCAGCAGTGGTAGCGCCCGACGTACGCAGCTAATTGTACATTACCCACTCGGCGTAGGGCAACAGCAATATGCTCGCAACTGCCGCCCTATTACTTACATCTTACTAATATTATAAATGCGAATCTTTGTGAAATTGTATTGTAGTAGTCATTGTTTGTTACCCACGTCAAAATTGCTGAAGGAATCAGGATGAAATTTAGATCAGGGGTAGATTATGGTCTGGAATAACACTAGTGTATTTTTTGTCTCACGAAACGCGGGTGACGCCTCTGGTAAAAGCTAAGTTGTTATTTCTGCATTATGACCAACTCTATTCTCCGTCTTCAAGGAGTAAATGAAGTGTTGATATTTACAGTGTTTAAATCATGCGCTAAGATAATACGCACACGAGCACCGCGAAACGCCGCAATAAGCATTTTGAAAAATAAGTCATTTCCACACCACCCTCAGTTCCTTAACCCCGCCCAGCTTCAAGATGAAAAATAAAAACCTCCGATGAAATGGAAATCAATGAAAAACATATTTCCAGTTAACTTGAATCCGTATTGATGTATTTATTTATTTATGTAGCTAAGCTATTCAACGTTGTGTAAGGATAGCACTAGAATTCACAACAGCGACAACAAAATGTTAAGATTTATTGACCACTAACTTAAATAATTGGCACCTAACCGGGAAACTTATATCAATAAACTAATTACACGGGGCGAAACATTAAACCTTGTATTAAAAACCCGCAGTATTTTGTTTTTGATCAATGATCATTAAAAGTTTGCCGATAGCTAAAAAATGTGTGCTTACAACGTACAAAGTGCAATACATATTTAATTATGCATTTGTGTGTGTTTGGTAAGTGACTTGACTTAAGGTCCTATGTCCCTTACATGAAGCAGGGAGCGTCTCACAAGTCTCCATCCTCCTCCATCTCGATCGGTCTTGAGCTTCCTGCTTCATTTTGCTCCACGCCACGCCTATGCTCACGCCTCGGTTTACCCCATAGGTTTACCGAAGACGAGCACGCTTCCTTTCTCCCTGAGGATTCCACCTCAAGAATTATGTTTGTTTAGGAATGTGGTCAGGACCTCTTCGAAGAGTGTGGCCAATCCATTCCCACTTGAGGCGTTTGATTCGGCGCAGTCTCAAATGAAAATGTTGAATAGGTATTGAGGTAGGTACGGATTACTTGCTCAACTTACACCTAACGAGAGTGTTAGTTAATGCGTTTGTGTCCTACCAGTGAAGCTGTGTGCGTACTGTGCGTAATATAATTTAGTACACCGTGCAATAGTTGGTGATTCCTACAAACTAGTTAGTTTGTTCCGCGTGTTGGCCAGTTGCACACAGTAAAGTATAGTTAAATATTCGCGATGGTAAGTGAACATATTGGTTCGCTTTACCAACTAAAAGTCAGGTCAACCGTACCTACAGTAAAAATAGTAACAATAAGCTTGTGGCGAACTGTTGGGCAGTGGCGGAGCCCCACGGACCTGACTGCCAGGAAAGGCCCTATTTTTCAACAAAGATCAGTACCTGTGACTAACCGGAGAGGCTCTCCTGCCTCATTCCTGCCTTAACCGGCTGGTTTGAGTGGAGATTCGCAAGAGTGGAGTTGCCTTCAACTCCAACTCGGGGGAAGGATGTATCCCAGTAAGATGCTGGTAGGGGTCTTGACTGTACTTCCGGGATTGCTCTGATAGCCGTGGGATGCCTCTCCTTCCTCAAGCAGCTCAACGTATGTTGCCCCCTTGTCGCTACATGCTAGCGGCCGTGTCCCAGGGCCCATTAATTGAGTTTGCTAGTCAATCCATATGTATCAATATTGGTAAGGGGCAGGGGCCATAGTATTCCATAGTTAACCGGGTAACTATTCCATAGCCACCCACACCCATAATCCTAACATTTCTTTTTACCATAATAATATCTCACACTAGTCCTGCATCAGTCAGGGATTGTCCTTTGGTGTACTTCCACATTCATACATTACATTTAGATTTAAATTGTTCAACCGACCTCTGCGAGTTGACTTCGGCTTCTCGTACGCTTTCCAAAGATCCGGGACCCTGTGGTCCCGTGAATGGAAAGGACATACATAACAATAATTGTAAATAATTTATTTGTAATTTTATTGTTTCTTACAATAAATATTATCAGGTACTACAGTTTTACTATATGTATAGATGTAGGTAGCCAGTGTATGTATAGGAAATGTTCGGTTTGGTGTTCACGAGGTTCAGGAGTTTGGTGTCAGTCCGGTTAGTCGGTACTGCCGGTGTATCGTACACTCGTTGTATGTTGTATGGTTCTCTCGTTCCTATTGTTTCACTCTCAATGACAACACTTCCAAAATATCCGCTAAACAAAAGCCTAGCGCTCTCTGTCCATTCGACATTTTATTTTCAGTTTGAAAGGCACTTAAACACAATGAGTCGTGAATAATGTACAATAGCTGTTAGGAAAGAAACTATTCACAGCGAACTGTCATTCAGGGAAATAAAATATTGAGACGAAACCATTACAATAAAACCCCATCGTTATGCTTCACTAGCAACATGCCGACGACCATCATGGAGCAGCAATTAACCAAAGAGATCTTATTAACGTGTGCCGTGACGGACGGCAGGCGCACAGCACATGTATAGAGTATAGTGGGCTGGCGGGAGACGCGACGTAAGTAGGTACTTTTGTATAAGGAGCGAGCGGCGAGCGGCGCGCGGCGAGCGGCAAACCGTCCATTAGCACAGCACGCACACGGCCCCGAACTCTTGCGTACCTACTCCATTATCCGACATCACAGCGAGCGACGGCGTTAAATTAACATCCACATAATAAACACGAAATAAACATCGAGACTAATGGATGATTGGGTCGGCACGAACGCCCGTGGCGAGCTGCGCGGCCAGGCCGCCTGCGTCCGCAGCATAATACCAAGGTGGTTGCGGTATTATCTTCGCGACGACGCGACGCCGACGATAAAAAGTTTATTGTTACTTTTATGAGTGTCATATCTGTCCGCACAGATTCGTGTGTCGCCGTTATCTCGCGGCGCGCGGCGTGGCGGCACGCGGCTTCACTACGTGCGCCACTCTCGCAGCTCTTACTTAAATAAGTATCCAATATTGAGAACGCTGCAGCGTTTGCTTGTCGAAACAGACTCTACTAGCTTCAAGACTGGACCTCCCGCAATGAAATCCTGCCAATATCTACATTTACTATGTATATGTAGGTAGGTTTATACACTTCTTGGATACTATAAATGGTTCATTGCAGGAAATATGTAAACATAATAAAATTGACGTTGCTTTTAAATTTGCCTGGTCTATCCTCGCGCTATACTGTGGGGACAATTTTAAGACTAATTTTAATTTTAACTTCGTTTTACTTTCAAAAAACTTGAAATGATCGACCTTTGATCCCAAATAATTTTCGACACACTCATGTAGTCATGAGGTCGATGGGACTGGCACTTTATTCTCCTTGGTGAATCCAAAGTCTCCACCTACATTTGGCATTTCCTGCTTATTTCTCATGTCACTACTATTTTGGTGTTTACTTGGACCTGACAGATCGAC
The DNA here is from genome assembly GCF_023101765.2 of Spodoptera frugiperda. NCBI lineage: Eukaryota > Metazoa > Arthropoda > Insecta > Lepidoptera > Noctuidae > Spodoptera > Spodoptera frugiperda. The sequence goes on along the minus strand of NC_064219.1, from coordinate 28,941 downwards.
TCGTGCGTCAAATAAGCTGTCAACATAATAGACATAGACAATATTGCATTTGCAGTCACGAATATCTAAAAAAAAAATAACATTCGTCTTACCAGTAGTAGCTAGTAGACAGCGACCAAGAAAGGATTTTAAATAATGGTTGGTCAAAAGTATTTTTAACCAACTCCATTGGGCAAAAGTACTTTTGACTGTTATTTTAGTGAAAAGTATTATTGACTAAAGATTACAGTCAAAAGTATTTTTGACTGATTTTACTAGTCAATGACAATGACCTAGTACTTTTGACTGGTTAAGAGTTTTGACTGCAACATATGCATTATTCTCAAAGTCCGTAATTATTGGTGTTAGATGTTAGATAGAACATAGAAGTGCGCAGTACATACTAGTACCTAATTAACTTCGCGCCAGTAACACCGTACACCGCCTATTGTCGCCGTGTCGTTATACAGCAACATGTCACATTTGGCACTCCAGTAACCATTCCCATGCTGTGCTCTAAATATATATTTGTACTGCGTTATGCTGATTGATGTTTGTCACGTTCCCAGCATTCAGCGTCGACCATGGCTATCAGGGAAACATTATTGCACATTCCCAACTTATACCTGCTAGGGGTGTCTGTATGTCTACATAGTGCAGCGACTCGGTGAGCTAGTGATGTACACACAGTACACACACTGACACAGCCGAAGAACTAAACTTATGAACACATATTTTGATAACTAAAAACTATCAACAATGACAGACTTAAATTACCTATTATTTTATTTTATTCTCATTTACGCCATTGATGGAGAACCGTGAATGTAATTCATTGGGTAATTCAAAAAGCATCGTTTTACTAATCATGGCCGGTTTTAAAACAACGTGGGTCTTATGGGGAGGCAACGTACATTTATGGGTACTACCTATATTGCTGGCAGTAAACCGGGCAATATATAAGCAATCGGCGAGATACGCTGCGTAGCGAAACGTTTAAGATAAGAGCACTCGTAATAACGATCACGGAGTATACCGAGCTGCTTGGTCGCGGTCTGATAGGTCAGTACTCGCGCTGGCGACGACCGCGACGACAACTACGCGGCGACCATAACATTCATAACGGCCTCTCTACGCATTGAGTACCTATCGTACTGAAAGGTACATATTAATAGATGCACGCACACTTGCACAGCCACAAGTAGTCGTCACAGAACTCATTTCGGGTAAAATTCGATTCCCGAAACGAGAGTATAATATTTATCGTTAGTATTATCTCTCATAAAACGAAAACCCAATTTATGTACACGCCTGCCATCCGCCGTCATAAAACATAATATTATCGACATCGGCCCCCTCCCTAGGCGATCACGAAACTAAGCAAGCATCGGCCATTTTAAGTACCGAACCTGACAGGCGGGTGTCGTCGTGCGTCCCGCTCGCACTCCCGCCGCCGGCCGAGGGAGTGAGGCGTGCAGCCGGGAGCAGAATTCTTTTATGTGCTCGCTCCTCACTCCGGAACATGGAGCATTTTGCACGACCTCACGCTATTTTTACCCTACTGTGTGACAGTAAAGAAAGGGTCATGTGTTCACGTGTATGTATTTACGTAACATATCTCTATAGGCAGGCACCTCTCTTCTTACATGTCTACACCTAATGTAGCCAGTGGCCAGGTGCGTACTTATCCAAAATCCAGGGCATTCGTTTGACTAGCAGAACAATGTGATCGGACCCACCACCAAACCAACAACCAAGCCGCTAGCCGGAGTAGCCGGTCTTGAGATTAACCAATACGTAAGGTAGGAAGTGTTATTCTTATTGCTCAGTCCAAAATTTTCACGTTGATAACTGAATACGTTTCATTTTGTATTTTCTGTATCATATTATATTTATTTACCTACATCAGAACGTGTTTGTTTAGATATTTACGCTAATTATATCGATAAGCTGTAGGCTGTAGCTGTAGTCGGGTTGTATATATATAAATATATATATATATACAATATCTAGGTACTAAGTTCTGATCTACTGTTAGGTAGGTAACTACGACTATACTTAGATTTTTCTTGTGACTTGAAAGACAAACATGAATAACCGATCTCATCCCAAAAATATTATATATTGATTTTTGACACTACCTATTTGTATAGAGTTTCTGTCAAAAGCCCAGAGATATTTGATTAAAATCTGTTATTAATTATTTTTCGACCGTAAGACAATAGACGAGCACTGTAGTTTTGTGAATCGGATGCCTTACGTTATTAAATGTATTAAAATGGATTGTATAATGATGTATAGCCGTGGTTAGCGAGCGAGTGACGGCGGGGCCGGCGCGGCGCGTTATGTCAGAGCGTGGCGACTGGCGGGCGGCGGGCGGCGCGCGGCGGCGGGCGACCTACTGCGATCAGCTGATTGGCAGCAGCGTGCGGCGCGCCGGGCGCTCCACGCGCATCAGCTGATACTGGTCCACAGATAAACAAGCGCGGCGCGCCGCTCCGTGCCTCCTCCCCACTGCCAGTGTGCACCACGAAGAAAGATAACGTGGAAGACAGCCATGTCGACGTCGAAGGCTGCGTCTAGGTTACGTCCATGGGTTTGTATCTGTGTATTAGCGGTACCTGACGAAAAGTTATACCCTCGACGCAAGGCCACGTCGTGATTAGACTAAATTAATCAATGTTTAAAATATATCCACGGTACGAAACGCGAGAAAGGTAACAAGTTTTTATCAGTTCCCGTATGAGTAGCGGTGTGGTGGTCGATTTTAATGGCTTCTACCAGCTCTTCGCGTGACGATTGTCACAAACTCACGAACGACAGCACTGCACTCACTACGCCAGGCCGTAGTTAGGTACCTGCGGAACAATACGGAAGATCATTATACATATAGTAACCTAACCAAATAAGGCCTATGCCCCAATAAAGCCTATTTTGAAAATTTCCCTCTTCCCGATGTCAAATGGTCGCCAAAGTTTGTAGAAGTGTGCATGCACATTACTTAACTAATTTGAGCACAGCAAGCAACCCGTGCCGCGATTATGTTGGAACTTACAGTCGAAAACAATCACGACGTGGAGCGCACTTTAGTTTTTATAAAATTCGAGTAGCGTAAACTGTTAGTATTCTTATATTTATCAGTATACGACGTGCCGTGTTTTGTCTATATGACAATTATACATTTAGCCATCTCCTCACATTAGTGAAATAGCTATAATATCGGTGTATTTCATATAATCGTTGTTTTGTTTACCTATGTGCCATGCCCTAATAAAGCCTACAAAAAAAACGTGTAGGCCTTATTACGGCATAGTTGTTTTTCAGTAATTTCATAGAAAACGGATCACCAGCTTCTGTCAAAAAGAAAGCCAATGGATTTTGCAAAAGATGGAAAACGCTGTTAAAATGGTAGAAAGGGGTAAACGGGGTGAATAGATACAGAAAAGGGGTGAATGGATATCGGGAAATTCTTCATAGTATCTATTCACCCTTCGAATTTTATGCACCCTGTTTTACCTGGTAGGCTGCTGCAGCCAGATATAACTTCCAAAGAAGTACGCATCATCTAAAGATTTGACCAACAATACTGGTTCACCAAAAGACATAACATTTAGGTACATTGCCCAATTGTCGAAGGTGTAATACTAAACAAATTGTGTCAGCCTTGTGTCGGTAAAATTAGTTATTTATGTTTACAAAACTGTAATTTTTGTTTCTAAAGCTATTTTGATTCCATTATTACAAAGTTTAATAAATAAATATAAGATTTTGAAATAATCAGCGCATTGTCATTTTAAACCTACGAGCTAGGCGGTAATAAAAATAAGGTAGGCCTTATTTGGTGAGTTCGAGACCCTGTAGCTGGTGCTGAAATATTCGGTAGCTATTTCTAAATTTATTCAAATTCAAGATAAGTAGGTTATAGTACAAGTAAATAACGTAAACTTACGAGGCGTTGCATAAGCATATTGTAAGGCTCCATTCAAGTTTTTTGAAATGAAATGAAAATAAATGATCAAATCATGCGTCAGTGAACCTGCGTTTTTTGAAATGAAATGAATCAAATCATGCGTCAGTGAACCTGCGTTAGAAATAGAGAAGTTGTAGAACCAGTAAGTGCGACTCATCACACAGTATTGCAGTACGCACGGCGCGGTGTGGTGTTGACACAGCGTCTTTGTTGCAAGCGGCCGGGCGGGCGGCAGGCGCGGGGTGCCCGTGTTTGTAAACGCGGCTGTGGCACGGAAGCCAGTGCGATAACGACCAATAAAGAACAATATTTAAAAGTCTTGCTTTCACGGATAAATGAAGAACGGTCCTTTCCACCAATTCACTGCGTGAGTTGCAAACTTGTAAACCAAGTAGAAATCTGTTTTGTTTCCGAGGCAAAAGGCGTTCCCAATCATTAAGGCGTAATCACAAAGCGGGTTGGGCATCTGAATCTCTCAGCGTAGCAATATTACTTCGTAACCATTTCATAAAGTTTATTGATGAAATATGAACAAATAGCATTATCAACATATGTAGGATGTTGCTACAGCAGCGTACTGCCATTTGCGCCGGATTTTGACTTCGGGGGCTCAAGGCGTAGCATGTGGTGGGGGCCCTTAAATCGCTCTTGTATTTTTTATGAGTTTTATTTGACTTACTATGATGGATATGTACGTATCAGCCACAGAACGTCAACTGCTGAACATAGGCCTCCCCTAACGACTTCCAGATAGGCGGGTCTTCCTCGGCTTCATAGTCCATTCAGTATTTTGTGACCGTGCTCTAGGAAACTAGACAAAAGATGTTATAAGTCTTCTTAACGTCTGTTTACTAATGTTGTGTGGTATGTCTAATAAAGCTGATATTTTTTACTCAAATAAATAGAGACAAGTTTCAAAAGAGATGTAAAATCCGTGGCTTTATTTTTGCTGGGAAGGTCAAAACACTTAATTTGTCGTTCAGCTTCTTGAATAACCTTAATAATCTGTCTTCAAATATGACTGGCAGACTAACTCCTACACGCAGAGTTCACATCTTGTAAGAAATCCGAGCTTTTCCATCAGAAATACCCAACAATAAATCGTTTGAAGCGTAACTGTTTGCCGGGATATTATAATACAAAAATTATTTGTTTGATCAATACTTATATTGCTACTCCGGGTCTGGAAAACCTTTTAGTGTAAGGGAATTTGTACAAATAAATTACATGTGGTGAGGCTAGGCTATATATAGCCTGCCTGTGTAGCCTGTCTAAATCCCGCACTGCCTCTAGGCAGGCTACACGTAGTGCTGGCAACCGAAACAGAGATACTTCCCGAAAATCTCGTCAGGCGGGAGGTGAGGACATGGTGTGGAGGAGCCGTGGTGTATCGCTAGCCACTCTTTAGAAAAGAACCTCAACGCTCCGATAATAGCGAACGCAACATATAAAATGCTAATAGATTAATAAAGTTCATCATTTTAACGGACATCAATTTCTTTTGAGTGTAGCTCTGTTTTTTATTTGGTGGATATTATAGTTCTTGACCTAAACTACGAATGGACGAACAGACAGATGGACAGAGACGAATCAAGCGCACGGAAAGTATGTACCCCGTATGTTATAATTTCCTTTCGAGTTTCAAAATGCAATTTTTCGCATAAACGCCAAACGTTATCTTTTGATTGCGTCGTCTCAGAAGTTTTACTCTTTCAGCCAAGCGACAACAAACCAGAGTACAAATTTCATATACATTTCTAACTACCTACGTACGTATATCTGAGAAAAAGGGTTTTGTTGACAGACGGACGGACAAAACGATCCTATAAGTTCCGTTTTCTCCTTTGGACTCATAAATGACAAATTTATCGAGAAAGTCGGGAATAAGTGGTTCCCGCTCTGAATGTGTGCAATATACCTATTAATGTATAGGTATGTAGGTACTGCCGACCTGCAGACTACAACGAAGGTTCTCAGCTGCGGCCGTCGCGGGCGACAGCTGGCGGCGTGCGTGGGAACTATTTATTATATATTTGGTACTAACAGATTTGGTATCGTGATATTCGCCTGAAATATGTGTTGTGTTGATGGACACGTCAACTGCCACTGCAGCGGAGACTATTTGATAAACACGCAGAGCATCATTGTACTTGTAAATTGTAACTACGTTTGCTTTAACAATCACATTGTTTTTGGTTGTTGTTTAGTTGCCACGTCCAGCCGCTCGCGTTCCGATACTTACATCTACCGATGCGTAATGTGTTCACCTACATTAACCACACTCCCGCGGCGCGCATATTGATGTGAACAATGTCATTTCTCCTACAGTTCTTTGAGTACCATTCGTAGCATCAGTTAATATTAATATCAACAAACTACTGTACTGCGTCATATTCATTATACATAGAAACAGCCACAGTCATAGCCAGGTCAGACAAACCGTGTCCATGCACAATTGCACACAAATATTTGACTTGAGCGGGAGTCTAACCGGAGACCATCGGTGTGACAGTCGGTGACAACCCCACTCGATGGCTAGACGCTAAAACATCTCTAAAACATGATTATTTATTGTACAAAATGGGAGTTGGGACTCACACCTAACAAAGATACGACTAACGTATCTTTCATTCAGTACTACTTGAGTAGGAGGTAGGCCCAACGATTTTAATGCAATGAGAGCGACATGACACACGACTGATCACTGGGACGGCGCGGCGGGTGGGGGGGGGGGGGGCGTCGCATCCGCAGCCGTACCGGTGCGGCAGTGAGGCGGTGACTATTGACGGAGTATTGACAAAAACCGTGCAACGCTTCCTGTTTTCCTTTGTGGGTCGCACAGCCCGGCCGCGCCTGCCCTACTCAATACCGACCACTAGCTCTCGACATTATAATTATCACAATAAAAGTCAAGAGATGCACAGACTGAGGCTTGGGTTGCACCACGGTTCACTTCGCACTACTCGTAGTCTGTGGGAGTGGTAGATGTGAAGTGGTACTTGCCTTATTGAGCCGGTCCATACAGGCGCTGTCACCAACTGATGGTAATGCTGTACACTACAGTGACATAAGGTATGTACAGAATGTCTCTAAACTCAATAATATACTTCACAAACCGTCAGACCTCCACGGACGTCTGCGCCATATCCTGGCATGGAGCGGGGAGTAGGAGCGAGGTAGTTTTTAGTCAGTTAGGGCGCGGTTCCACTGACGCGGAGCAGGGAGGAGAGGATAAGCTCCTCTCCTCTCCGCTTATGTAGCAATTTTCAAACAAGAACCCAAATTAACACATTATTGATTTTACCTAAATTGTATGAATCTAGGTAAAATCTATCTAGTTACTCCAGTCGCTGCGAGGCTCGTATTTGTCGAAGCATTGTTTTATAGCCTGCAGAAGGCTATAAAACAATTGAATATTATCAATACATCGAGGAAAGCCTACATAAATGGACTAATCAACACAAATATTTTTTCAAATCGAACCAGTACTTAGTTCCTGATATTATTAACGCGTTCAAACACTCTCTATATTGTGTGCAGTGTAAGTATGGTGTAAGGTAGGGTTGGAGGAACAGGCAGAATGTATTTATGGTCTATGTTATTGTTTTACTTACTATTTGACTACCTCGCTTGCTGGAGAATATTGTAAGTAAGCCATTGCTTACCTTATTATCTATTATGTTATGTTGCGGCTACCGTGGATAACTTACTCGCTCGAGATTTAAAAACCACCCTCTGTGTGTCCAGTGCAACCGTTTAGGTATGTGAAACACTATTTTTGCCCTTGTCGCAGTAATGCGGAAAATGTCCGAGGGAGCGGGACGGCGGCGAGAGGGAGCCACGGTCACCAATAACTTATAATATTAAATTTATATTAACAACATCTGCAGTTTCAGTGCTCCCTACATATAGGAACCGACCTACAGACATCGTTGCGTGCTGGTGCCGCGCGGAGCGGTCGCTGGCGGACTACATCTTGTACTCTTCATCATCATCGGTCTATCACTGCCCACTTCTGAACAACGGCATCTTCTCACATGGAGAAGGTTTGAGCATTGATCACCACGCTTGCTCAATGCAAGTTGGTGATTTCGAATTTATTATTTGAAATTAAATCGAAGTTTCCTCACGTTATTTTATTTTCCTTCACCCTTTGTCAGTGGTGGGTAAGAAAGTACATCGTACCAATATTATAAATGCGAAAGTTTGTATGCACGTTTGTTATTCAATCACGCAGTCAAAACGGCTGAAATTTGGAACAGAGTTAGATTAGTACCTCAGTCTGGAATAACAAACAGGTTACGTTGAACCCGTTGGATCGCAGGCATATCCGTAGGTAGAAACTAGTATTTTATAACTCGGAAAAAGTCACATTAATACTTGCCAGGTTTCGAACCAGTGTGATATCGTCCCTTAGAATCACAAATATGAATGCGGCCCAGTCACCGCGTAGTAGGTGTAGAGCTCACGGTTTGCACGCCTATGTTATTCAAATAATGTGAAAGCGCTTGTACGCACTACGGGCTACGAGCTCCAAACTACGATCTACATATCGCTCGAAAAAAGGTTGCCCTGGAAAAACATCAATTTGTAGTTACGACAGTTAGCCGGGAGGGTGACGATATGTGCTACGCGGTACGCACTAAGTGCTACGAGATACGCGTTACGAATAAAGAACAACGTACTTTTCGCTGCGAGCTACGCAACACGAGTCAACAACTAATATGACACAATAACTGTACTCGTCTAATATTAAACATAATTTATTTATTAATTTAGCATGTCTCACGAAAGACATAATATAAAATTAAGTACTTTTCGCTACGAGCTACGTGCTACGATATAGGCACCTCCAGCTACGTGCTACGCGCTTCACGCTCCTAACGAAGAACCGAGTTCTACGAACTAAAAGCTACGAGTTAAGAAGGGCTCTCTACGAACTACGTGCTACGTACTACCAACAACAATTTTTTTTTATATACTTATGAATTGACTAGCTTCGCCGCCCTGTGTGTTACGATACCATTTAAGTGAATAATTACATTACTTCTTTAGGGAAAGTTGTTTTTTTATCATTCATGAATCAGCAAAATTGTAGGAATTAGATATTTCATTACTAGGAATGTTGAAGATTGAATCAGTATTGCCACGTTGTTACTAAAAATCACATTGGTAATATTTGTTTTATGTTTATAAAAATATATTGAGCAACTCGAAAACGATCGAACTGACGAAGTATTTTAGTGATGTAGCGAATATTCGCATTCGTTATTATTTACAATTTTAATACAAATAAATCAATTTTTCCTTTATAAGAAGGTAAATTTGATAGAGAAATAGAAATTAATTTCTTTTATGTTTATTACAATACCTTACCTTCTGATTAAACTGTCTTAAATATTATTTTTAGTGATCATTAGGTATTGTGAATGATCAACTTTTCATTACAACTTAAGAAATTTTGAAAAATACGAAAATTAAGTTATGCACAGAAAATCTAACTAAAACATTATTTTCTTATATTTTAGTCAGTCTTGACATTGGAACTTAAAATAAAATTCTTCTTTTTTCAAACTTAAGTAGGTATATGCATGATATCTTTTTTCAAACTTATTTATATGTTCGGAAGTCGGAACAGTCCTGTCAAACTGGCAATTGAAATACTAAAAACATAGGAAAGAGGTGGGAGGCTGGAAGTAATTCTGTTGTTTTAACGTCAATATTATTTCTACCAATCGTCTTCGACATGGCGATAACACATTATGATAGAAATTGAATTGTGAACTTGCAGTTTAAAAGGTGCAAATTATTATTTAAAAATACCGACAAAGTGCGAGTCCGACTTGCGCACAAAGGATTCCGTAGAGCTACGCGGCGTCTAGCGCCATCTATCGACTAGTGGTAGAACTTTAGACACACTGCAGTGGTACAGGATGGGTACAGGCAGCCAGCAACTGTGGCTGTAGGACAACAAGGACACTTCTATCCGAGAAAAGAATAACTAGTATTTGTAAACCTAATCTACCCCTTTATTAACTATAGTAACGTAATATTAGCAGCTAAGTCACGGTGCCAAGACGACTAACGCGCGTCGCCCGCGGCGGCGGCGATCGGCTCAGGCTTGTCATTAGTGGCAGAGTCCGTGGCGGCAGAGTCCGTGGCGGCAGAGTCCATGGCGGCAGAGTCCATGGCGGCGGCCAGCTCGTCGTCGTCGTCCTTGCCGTAGAGCTCAGGGTAGTGCGACATGCATTCCTGCATCACACTGAACTTCTCGTAGCAATCACTGCCCTTAGGGTCCGCGTCACTGAAACATTCGAGCCTCACATGAGCTACCACCCAGCGAGAAAGTAAATAGTGTAAGTACTAGTGACTTAACGAATATTTGCACTTTATTACATTTGCTATTTTTAATGCGAAAATATAGTGGTAGTAGTTTACTACCATGGTGTTTTTTCCACTATTGAATGTCAAAGCAAATATTATAATATTAAAAATGTTTGTCTGTCGTTCAGTCCTCTAGTGAGGCTTTTTGCTCATGTAGATTCCTATGGAGAAGAATGAACAAGAAACTCAAGTAAAAACTAATTGGTCCTATGACATTTGTTATATCACTAGTAAGTACTATAATTATAAAACGAAAACATTAGTTATATGTTTTTTACTTTCGAACTAATATACTTCAACAATACACAAGTCAACGGAGATTGTATCATAACATGATTAAATAAAATAAGCCAGTTGCTGGTCTGTGGTAATACAGATATCAGACAAACATACAGAATAATGCATAATACTGCATTCCGCAAGCTGCAAGTTTAATAAATATATATAAATATAAAAAAATATACCTGTAGTGGAAGCAAGAGAAGGCTTCTCTGAACTGCGAGCCACAGGGGCCCGTGGCCATGCCACCAAGGCATGGACAACCCCAGTTGATGGACCCATCTGCCAGAATGAGGCCTGGCGTCGGCTCGGGCTCTGGCAGGCTCACCTTGCTGGGACTGGCCAACTCTTCTCGAGTTGCAACGATCACCACATCCTTGCCATCCAGGCCAGACGACAGTACTGAGCGAGTCGACATTTTTCCACTCTACATAACACACATGACTTTAAATAATTTTGACAACACCAATAACATCATACACAGCTATACATTGACACATACATTGCAATTACATTAGTTATAGCATCACCTTATAGTGATACAAAGTGAGTTGCTGGTTAGGAATTAAAATTGAAACAAATGAAGGAAATGTTATATGTCATATCAAGGAGTACAAGTTATCACAATGAAAGGTTGGAATTTAACAGGTCACTGGATTGATTTAATTCAGCAGGACACAAGTACCTATATCAGAGCTTGTGGCACAGGCGACAGTTTCCCCGGGCGCAGCGAGGCGCCGGCCAGCAGCAGCGCGGCCCTCAGGCGGCTCACGGCGCGCGCCTCCACCCGCAGCAGGCCGCGCCCGCCGCCACACCGCAGCACGTCACACACCGGGCCCGCGCCCGCCGACCCCAACACTTGCGTCGCGGCCTCCTCCACGGCCCTTCGTAGCGACAGAGGGGTTTGGTCCGCGTCACACCTTCGTATGAGGATTATAGCGTGCGATTACGGCGCTTCGATTTGTATTATAGTATTCATTTAACAAAATATTACGCAATTATGTTGAAACGAGCGCTACTTACACGATTTCGACGTAAAAGTACCGGGAGTTCATCAAAATACTAGTAGTGAATGTAAATCAACGATGTACAGTTGAAGTTTCAATAATATATTTACTAGGATTTAATTCAAGTTGAGTATTCGAACTTTAAGATAATGATAATGAATTGAGAAGGTTATGTTTGGTTTCAAACAGAATACGAACACATGACAGCTACTGACATCGACATTGACACTTGACAGTATGACAGCATGGGATTATAAAAGCACCATTTTAATATTGTATTTCATAGATACATATGAGCAATAATTGTCTATGGGCAAAATGTTTTTTTGACCTGTCAACAATATGATGAGACTAAGAAACAAGAAAAAAAAAGAAAACTTTACTGTTTCAGCAGTTCTTTGATAAACATTGATATCGGACAAAATTTGTCCCACTTGAAATTTGGCTAAACAACGCAGAGAGACATAGAGTCTGGCTAAGTGACCAACGAAAGCCGACCAAAAAAATGACCGCTAATTTAATAATTTAAGAGCTGGCAACACTGGCTATAAGATTCTCAAACGGTCTTATTATTTTTATTATTCGAGTATAGTACTTGTCAATTATATTATGTAAATAATGTATATTGGGCATTGGCATATTATATATTGCGTATCCAAAAGGTAGAATAAAAGTAAAATATATTTTTTTCGCTTACATATCCGTGATGGGTGTCTATGGATAGGTTAAAATCAATCGTTTGAAAGTTAGACGCTTCCAAAGTGGAAAATGTGTGTGACTTTGAAGTTTATTGAATGGAATTAATATTTGTTAGTGTATTCTTCGATAGCGTCGAATAAAACTCGAAATAAGTATAGGGCAAACAAAAATAATTGTGTATTAATTATAAATTATAAAATAAAATATAACAAATTGCTGCGTCACCGCCGTGGATAGAAAGAGAAGTGCGCATCTTGGTGCGCAGCGACGCCGGCAAGCCGTCTTAGTAAAACTGCGTTGTGCGCAGCTTTGGTGCGCAGCGACGCCGGCAAGCCGCCGTGATAACAATTGGTTAGTGCGCAGCCGGCGAGTCCAGCGCCTCCAGTCGGCGGCAGGCGGCAGCGATGTCTTGTATAGATATTAATTAAGTATGTTCCATCGTCGCCTAAAAATACAGTTACTGGATTCAATCATGTCACTTATAGGTTAGTTTCAGGAATTGTTCTGAGAGTATTCACACACAAATACAACAAATTATGTAACAATATATTAAAAATAACTAGACGGTAACATATTTGGATATTGCATTCATTCATACAATTCAAAACTAAAATTAATAAAATGCAAAGAAAGCATGCTGATTGCTGGTCATTAAACCATGTGTAAAAATTTTAAAAGTGACTTATACCACAGCTTATACTAACTACTAGACCTGTCGTATTTTGACAGTGCTAAACTTACCATATCAAAAAATTAAAAATTAATTCCTGGATAGCTATCATTGGCCAGACTTTGGGTGAGGCGAGAGGGAGTGTCCTACTCCTGCTTTTCTTGCCGGAGTCCCGGTAAACCCTAGCGAGTAGTCCGCAGCTCTGACTACCCTGCAGCTCCGATCTGAGACCATTGCCACCCGATCTCGGCCTATGTGTAGTCCCTTAGTCAGCTTTTATGGTACTTGTGAGAAGATAACCAATATTGACATAGTATTCTTTCAAAGTATGACCAATTAATCTGAAACCAAGAACGATTGAATTTAGTGAAGTTCCACACACAACTATTAGCATATAGAAAATCAAACTCAGGCTAGGTCAGGCTAGGTCAGGCTAGGTCAGGCTAGGTCAGGCTAGGTCCCACAGTGCTGACTTCCACGTAGTGATCCCCCCCACAGGGCAACGCCGTGTCTGACCACCGTAACGGAGTGGCAGACCGGCGGCTAACGAGCGCTGTGCTTTCGTACACTTTCCTTCATTGCGGTTGAGTACGAACAAGAGTTTTCTTCGATGCCATCGAAGCCTTTGCGGGACGCCTCCGGGCGCTTCCAATCAAAACGCCCTTCTCAGGGCGAACCCAACGGCCCTTCTCAGGGCCAACCCAACGGCCCTTTTCAGGGCCAACCTGACGACATTTCTGCGTCGGAAACTAGCCGCGCACCATCTGCGGCTAGTTTGTTTTGTCGGGCGGACGACTCGTCGGACTGCGAGTCCGTGACCGAGGCGGTCGCCAGTACCAGTCGGTACCTAAAGCGGGCCTACCTGAGGCAAGAATCCGACGATTCTTCGGAATCTGTAACTTGGTAGGACTAAAAAGGTGAAGGCGAAATCAAGTTCCCACGATGTGGGACTTGATGAGGCTCAACGCCAACTGAGGGCGTCTCTGGCGCAAGCAAAGCGGGTGGAGGTTCAAAAGGACCTAGAAGAAAAGGTCGCCGCCAAGGAGCGCGCAACCGGTGCTGCACGGTCCAGGGCCGGCTACGGGGCCTCCAACGTCCTGTACGCAGACCACTCAGTGGCCGAGCTAGCGCAAATGGCGCTGGAGGACAAGGAGGAGATTTTGGAGGTGGCCTCCAAGTCCTCCAACCTCAAGGGAACCTTTCAAAAGGCCCTTAAATGCCGTGCAGCCAGCTTGCACGGCATTATTGCGGAACTGGTGCAGCGCACGGCCACGGACGAGTCGCGGCAGCTGCAGGCGCGGGTGGATCGCCTGCAGGCTGAGGTAAGCCAGCTGCATAAAAAGCTGGCTGAAGCCACGGCTCCTGCCCCCAAAACCTCAGCAGCAACAGGCTCCTCCTCCGACCTTGAGGACATCATCCGCAAGGTCACTCAGGAGGAGAGAGCCTTCACCAGAGCCTGCCTTGCAGGTATAGAGGATCGGCTGTTGCCGGAAAAGCGCATCCGTCCTCCACTCGCGGCGGACAGAGCGCCAGTTGCGATGCCGGCACCGGCAACGGTCCCATCCACCAGCGGGCAACCCCAGGCCCCAAAGCCCTCTAAGGGCAAAGGGAAGGGAAAAAAGTCCCAGGCGGCAGCTCCACTTGCGCCCAGCACATGTGCAGATGCACAAGTCGAGCTTGGAACCGTCCAAGCAGCTCCTCCTCTTAGCCAGCAGGACGACGCGGGGGAACCTTCCGCCACCCCTCCCACCGAGACGTGGACGGAGGTAGTGAAAAGAGGGAAAAAGAAGAAGACGGTCCCGAAAATCACCCCGGCTGCTCCTGCAGCCAACAGGGCTCCTGCCGCTCCCTTAAACAAGGGTGTGAAACTAGCGGCTCCCAGGTCGGCGGCGGTGACGGTGACCATCACTCCAGAGGCCGCCGAAAGGGGTGAAACATACGAGTCGGTGCTGACGCGGGCTCGTGGGTTCGCTGACCCCATCCAATTGGGCATCGGCCCCATCAAGTGTCGCCGTACCCAAACCGGCGCTCGATTATTCGAGTTCCCCGGGGCCGCGGGTTCGCAAAACGCGGATCTCTTCGCGGCTAAGCTGCGAGAGGGCATCGCGGACGTGGCAAAGGTCGCCAGACCAGTCAAGTCCGCGACACTGGAGGTTGTGGATCTCGATGATTCAGTTTCCGTGAACGAAGTGGTTGCGGCCATTGCAGCAGCAGGAGGCTGCTCCGTCGAGGCGGTGCATGGTCGGACCATCTGGACTGGCCGCCGCGGCCTGGGCATGACCCGTGTGGACTGCCCAGTCACCGCAGCCAAGGCCGTCCTGAACAGAACCAAAGGACGGCTGCTGATCGGGTTCAGCTCAGCTGTGGTCCGAGCACTTGAGGAGCAACCTCTGCGCTGCTTCAAGTGCTTCGGCACTGGCCACACCCGATACATGTGTCCGTCCAGCGCGGAGAGGGCAGACACCTGCTACCGTTGCGGCAAGTCGGGGCACTTGGCGGCGTCCTGTGACGCCACCACGCCGCACTGTGCTGTGTGCGCGGCCAGTGGTCGCCCAGCGAACCATTTCATGGCTGGGAGGAAGTGTACTCCTCCCACCAAGAAGGGCAAAATGCAGGCGCCAAAGCGTCCTGCCGCTGCCAATGCTACCGCCACCGCTACCCCGGTCACGGTCGCTGACGCGGGAGATGAGATGATTGAATAATGGGGCGCAATCATCTCATCCTACAGGCCAACACCAACCACTGCAGAGCGGCCCAGGACCTGCTGGTGCAGACCATGGCAGATTGGTTGGTGGACGTAGCGGTAGTTGCCGAGCCCTACCGGATTCCCGACCGTTGGCTGGGCGACAGGGATGGCCTAGTCGCGATTGCGGCACGGTCTTCCACAGACTCCCCTCCCCTCTCGCTTCTAGAGAGAGGATCGGGATACGTGGCCGCCGTGTGGGGGGACCTGGCCCTTGTGGGGGTCTACTTCTCCCCAAATCGCCCTCTCCAGGCCTTCGAGGATTTCCTCGAGGGACTTGCGGCCGTAGTCGGCAGGATGGCGCCTCGACAGGTTTCCGTTCTGGGGGACTTGAACGCCAAGTCAGAGACGTGGGGCAACTCTGCCACCGACGCTCGTGGGCGGGCGCTTGAGGCGTGGGCAGCCTCCTCTGGTCTCTCCCTCTTGAACAGGGGGAGTGTTCAAACATGCGTGCGGCGGCAGGGTGGGTCCATAGTGGACGTTACCTTTGCCTCCCCAGTGCTGGCCGCACGTGTGGAGAACTGGCGGGTGGACATGGTGGAGACTCTGTCGGACCACAGATATATTCGATTCGAAATCTCCACCCAGAGCCGACGGGGGAACTCCACATCGTCGGGCCGATCCCCGTTTCCGCGTTGGGCTCTCACTCGCTTGGACCGGGAGGCTGCAAAGGAGGCCGCGTTCCTGCAGGACTGGCTTTCGCCCCCTGCCGTCCTTGACCTGGACGTTGACGCCGCGGCGTCACAACTCAGAGGGTCTCTGACCGAAGTGTGTAACTCCAGCATGCCTCGGACTCGTCGTCCGCCTCCAAACCGTGCCGTGTATTGGTGGTCGGAGGAGCTGGCGCAGCTGCGGGCAGCGTGCATGGCCGCAAAGCGCCAGTTCACGCGGAGTCGTCGCCGGCGGCACCGAGACGAAGCAAACGAGGACCGTCTGTACGAAGCGTACAAGGCGGCAAAGGCGGCCCTCAAGTCAGCTATCGGCGCCGCCAAAGACGCAGCGAGAGCCGAGCTGCTGGAGACACTAGACGGCGATCCATTCGGGAGACCATACAGGGCGGCGCGTAACAAACTGCGCCCCTCAGGTCCCCCGGTGACCGAGACCCTTGAGCCTTCATTGCTGGATGAGGTGGTGCTGTCCCTGTTCCCGCGCCGGAACGCCGATTTCACCCCTCCAGCAATGAACCCCCTCGGGATATGGAGGCGGAGGTACAGGTCCCTCCTGTCGCGGAAGGCGAGTTTCACACGGCGTTAGTCCGCCTCCGGGGAAAGAAAACTGCCCCCGGCCCAGACGGTATCCCCGCTAGGGTAGTGGCCATTGCCGCCTCCCAAATGGAGGAGCGGTTTCGGGACCTCTTCAGCGCGTGTCTCGCAACGGGGAGGTTCCCGAAACCCTGGAAGGAAGGGCAACTGTGCCTGCTGCGCAAAGACGGACGCCCGGCGGACTCCCCTCGGCATACCGGCCCATCGTTCTGCTCGATGAGGTCGGAAAAATGTTCGAGGGGATCATAGCTGCCCGCCTCAACCGCCATCTTGCCAACGTTGGACCGGATCTCTCCGACGCTCAGTTCGGTTTTCGAGCCCAGCGGTCGACAATAGATGCCCTGACCCGTCTCAAGGGCCAGGTCAAGGAGGCCGTGGAAGAAGGGGATGGACTGTTGGCTGTGTCGTTTGATATAGCCAACGCGTTCAACTCCATCCCCCATTCAACCATCATTGAGGCGCTCCGATTCCACGGGGTGCCTCAATACCTTCGGAGCCTACTGGCCGATTACTTGGCAGACAGGGCTGTCGTCCTTGTCGACAGAGACGGAGAGGTTCGGCGCTACGTCGTGGAGTCCGGCGTTCCGCAGGGGTCAGTGTTAGGACCCCTCCTATGGAACGTTGGTTTCGACTGGCTCCTGCGGGGAACGCTCCTCCGCGGGACGAGTGTCATATGTTACGCGGATGACACTCTCCTCACTGCCCGCGGGGGCTTCACGACGGCGGCCAACCTGGCATCAGCGGGCGGCTCCCTGGTTGCCAACAGGATCCACCGCCTGGGGCTGACGGTGGCGCTGCACAAAACCGAGGCCGTGTTCTTCCACGGCCCGAGGCAGCGCCCCCCTCCCGACGCCCACATCTATGTGGACGGCACCAGGGTCGCCGTAGAGGGCCAGATAAAATATCTGGGCCTCATTCTAGATAGCAGGTGGCGTTTCGGCCCGCACTTCGCCGAGCTGTCCAAGCGCCTTCTAAGAACAGCGAATGCCCTCTCGTGGCTTATGCCAAATCTGGGGGGCCCAGCGCGCGATGCCGGCGTTTGTACGCCGGCATTCTCAGGAGCATGGCCCTTTATGGGGCTCCGATTTGGGCGGACTCCCTACACAGAAGGGAGAATGCCACCGCCCTTCGTGTGCCCCAAAGGGCTATCGCTCAGCGGGTGGCGCGGGCCTACCGCACAGTGGGCTTCGCGGCGGCATGCGCACTGGCGGGCACACCTCCGTGGGAGCTGGAGGCGTGGGTGCTCGCCAGAGTCTATGATTGGACGGCAGAGCGGAGGGCGCGCGGAGAGCACCCGGCTCATGAGGTGAGGGAGGCCGTGCGGCAGGAGGCCAAGGAGGCCATCGTCGTCCATTGGGCGGACGACCTTGCCGCTGCTGCCTTTGGCAGACGAACGCTGGACGCCATCGGGCCAGTCCTCCAGGCTTGGCTCGAGCGGCCGTTTGGTTTCCTCTCCTTCCGCCTGGTGCAGGTGATGACAGGCCATGGCTGTTTTGGCTCATACCTGCACCGCATCGGGCGGGAGGAGAGCCCGTCGTGCCACCACTGTGGCGCAACAGCGGACACGGTGCGGCATACTCTGGAGGAGTGCCCATCGTGGTCCGAGCCGCGGCAGAATTTGGTTGCGGCGGTCGGAGCAGACCTCTCGCTCCCTTCCATTGTTCGCGCTATGCTGGGGAGTGAGGAGGCATGGGCGGCGGTCGCCTCTTTCTGCGAGTGCGTAATATCGCAGAAGGAGGTGGCGGAGCGTGAGCGAGAGGAAGACGCCCTCGCTCCAGCGCTCCGACGAAGAAGAGTCGGCAGGAGAAGACGATAATACAACCGTCTTCTCCCTCCCGGGGTGAGTAGCGGGTGCTAGGCGCGGGGGCGCCTACACCTGCATTGCACTACTCACCTCTCGCGGGACGGGAGCGGTTGGCACACGACCGTTCCCGATGCCCCTTTCCCATGCTAGGGAGGGGCTTGTAATGGCCTGCCACCACAGGTGGGCTCCGCCGAGGGGGTTCTGGTAGTAAAGGTTCAGCCGGTCTCCCAGACCCCCTAACTGGCGATGCGGGTGTGCTCCTGGGTTTTTTAGTGGGTATGCCGGCTTCGACCGGAGAGTCCCACATATCCCTCCCGTCCCCCGACGGGAGGACGATACATAAAGTATTTTTCCCAGGGTCAAAAAAAAAAAAAAAAAAAAAAAAAAGGTTAGGTTAGGTTAGGTTAGGTTAGGTTAGGTTAGGTTAGGTTAGGTTAGGTTAGGGGATCCCCCCACAGTGCTGACTTCCACGTAGTGATCCCCGGGCAACGCCGTGTCTGACCACCGTAACGGAGTGGCAGACCGGCGGCTAACGAGCGCTGTGCTTTCGTACACTTTCCTTCATTGCGGTTGAGTACGAACAAGACTTTTCTGACTTCCACGTAGTGATCCCCGGGCAACGCCGTGTCTGACCACCGTAACGGAGTGGCAGACCGGCGGCTAACGAGCGCTGTGCTTTCGTACACTTTCCTTCATTGCGGTTGAGTACGAACAAGACTTTTCTTCGATGCCATCGAAGCCTTTGCGGGACGCCTCCGGGCGCTTCCAATCAAAACGCCCTTCTCAGGGCGAACCCAACGGCCCTTCTCAGGGCCAACCCAACGGCCCTTTTCAGGGCCAACCTGACGACATTTCTGTGTCGGAAACTAGCCGCGCACCATCTGCGGCTAGTTTGTTTTGTCGGGCGGACGACTCGTCGGACTGCGAGTCCGTGACCGAGCCGGTCGCCAGTACCAGTCGGTACCTAAAGCGGGCCTACCTGAGGCAAGAATCCGACGATTCTTCGGAATCAGTTCTTGGTAGGAAAAAAAGGTGAAGGCGAAATCAAGTTCCCACGATGTGGGACTTGATGAGGCTCAACGCCAACTGAGGGCGTCTCTGGCGCAAGCAAAGCGGGTGGAGGTTCAAAAGGACCTAGAAGAAAAGGTCGCCGCCAAGGAGCGCGCAACCGGTGCTGCACGGTCCAGGGCCGGCTACGGGGCCTCCAACGTCCTGTACGCAGACCACTCAGTGGCCGAGCTAGCGCAAATGGCGCTGGAGGACAAGGAGGAGATTTTGGAGGTGGCCTCCAAGTCCTCCAACCTCAAGGGAACCTTTCAAAAGGCCCTTAAATGCCGTGCAGCCAGCTTGCACGGCATTATTGCGGAACTGGTGCAGCGCACGGCCACGGACGAGTCGCGGCAGCTGCAGGCGCGGGTGGATCGCCTGCAGGCTGAGGTAAGCCAGCTGCATAAAAAGCTGGCTGAAGCCACGGCTCCTGCCCCCAAAACCTCAGCAGCAACAGGCTCCTCCTCCGACCTTGAGGACATCATCCGCAAGGTCACTCAGGAGGAGAGAGCCTTCACCAGAGCCTGCTTTGCAGGTATAGAGGATCGGCTGTTGCCGGAAAAGCGCATCCGTCCTCCACTCGCGGCGGACAGAGCGCCAGTTGCGATGCCGGCACCGGCAACGGTCCCATCCACCAGCGGGCAACCCCAGGCCCCAAAGCCCTCTAAGGGCAAAGGGAAGGGAAAAAAGTCCCAGGCGGCAGCTCCACTTGCGCCCAGCACATGTGCAGATGCACAAGTCGAGCTTGGAACCGTCCAAGCAGCTCCTCCTCTTAGCCAGCAGGACGACGCGGGGGAACCTTCCGCCACCCCTCCCACCGAGACGTGGACGGAGGTAGTGAAAAGAGGGAAAAAGAAGAAGACGGTCCCGAAAATCACCCCGGCTGCTCCTGCAGCCAATAGGGCTCCTGCCGCTCCCTTAAACAAGGGTGTGAAACTAGCGGCTCCCAGGTCGGCGGCGGTGACGGTGACCATCACTCCAGAGGCCGCCGAAAGGGGTGAAACATACGAGTCGGTGCTGACGCGGGCTCGTGGGTTCGCTGACCCCATCCAATTGGGCATCGGCCCCATCAAGTGTCGCCGTACCCAAACCGGCGCTCGATTATTCGAGTTCCCCGGGGCCGCGGGTTCGCAAAACGCGGATCTCTTCGCGGCTAAGCTGCGAGAGGGCATCGCGGACGTGGCAAAGGTCGCCAGACCAGTCAAGTCCGCGACACTGGAGGTTGTGGATCTCGATGATTCAGTTTCCGTGAACGAAGTGGTTGCGGCCATTGCAGCAGCAGGAGGCTGCTCCGTCGAGGCGGTGCATGGTCGGACCATCTGGACTGGCCGCCGCGGCCTGGGCATGACCCGTGTGGACTGCCCAGTCACCGCAGCCAAGGCCGTCCTGAACAGAACCAAAGGACGGCTGCTGATCGGGTTCAGCTCAGCTGTGGTCCGAGCACTTGAGGAGCAACCTCTGCGCTGCTTCAAGTGCTTCGGCACTGGCCACACCCGATACATGTGTCCGTCCAGCGCGGAGAGGGCAGACACCTGCTACCGTTGCGGCAAGTCGGGGCACTTGGCGGCGTCCTGTGACGCCACCACGCCGCACTGTGCTGTGTGCGCGGCCAGTGGTCGCCCAGCGAACCATTTCATGGCTGGGAGGAAGTGTACTCCTCCCACCAAGAAGGGCAAAATGCAGGCGCCAAAGCGTCCTGCCGCTGCCAATGCTACCGCCACCGCTACCCCGGTCACGGTCGCTGACGCGGGAGATGAGATGATTGAATAATGGGGCGCAATCATCTCATCCTACAGGCCAACACCAACCACTGCAGAGCGGCCCAGGACCTGCTGGTGCAGACCATGGCAGATTGGTTGGTGGACGTAGCGGTAGTTGCCGAGCCCTACCGGATTCCCGACCGTTGGCTGGGCGACAGGGATGGCCTAGTCGCGATTGCGGCACGGTCTTCCACAGACTCCCCTCCCCTCTCGCTTCTAGAGAGAGGATCGGGATACGTGGCCGCCGTGTGGGGGGACCTGGCCCTTGTGGGGGTCTACTTCTCCCCAAATCGCCCTCTCCAGGCCTTCGAGGATTTCCTCGAGGGACTTGCGGCCGTAGTCGGCAGGATGGCGCCTCGACAGGTTTCCGTTCTGGGGGACTTGAACGCCAAGTCAGAGACGTGGGGCAACTCTGCCACCGACGCTCGTGGGCGGGCGCTTGAGGCGTGGGCAGCCTCCTCTGGTCTCTCCCTCTTGAACAGGGGGAGTGTTCAAACATGCGTGCGGCGGCAGGGTGGGTCCATAGTGGACGTTACCTTTGCCTCCCCAGTGCTGGCCGCACGTGTGGAGAACTGGCGGGTGGACATGGTGGAGACTCTGTCGGACCACAGATATATTCGGTTCGAAATCTCCACCCAGAGCCGACGGGGGAACTCCACATCGTCGGGCCGATCCCCGTTTCCGCGTTGGGCTCTCACTCGCTTGGACCGGGAGGCTGCAAAGGAGGCCGCGTTCCTGCAGGACTGGCTTTCGCCCCCTGCCGTCCTTGACCTGGACGTTGACGCCGCGGCGTCACAACTCAGAGGGTCTCTGACCGAAGTGTGTAACTCCAGCATGCCTCGGACTCGTCGTCCGCCTCCAAACCGTGCCGTGTATTGGTGGTCGGAGGAGCTGGCGCAGCTGCGGGCAGCGTGCATGGCCGCAAAGCGCCAGTTCACGCGGAGTCGTCGCCGGCGGCACCGAGACGAAGCAAACGAGGACCGTCTGTACGAAGCGTACAAGGCGGCAAAGGCGGCCCTCAAGTCAGCTATCGGCGCCGCCAAAGACGCAGCGAGAGCCGAGCTGCTGGAGACACTAGACGGCGATCCATTCGGGAGACCATACAGGGCGGCGCGTAACAAACTGCGCCCCTCAGGTCCCCCGGTGACCGAGACCCTTGAGCCTTCATTGCTGGATGAGGTGGTGCTGTCCCTGTTCCCGCGCCGGAACGCCGATTTCACCCCTCCAGCAATGAACCCCCTCGGGATATGGAGGCGGAGGTACAGGTCCCTCCTGTCGCGGAAGGCGAGTTTCACACGGCGTTAGTCCGCCTCCGGGGAAAGAAAACTGCCCCCGGCCCAGACGGTATCCCCGCTAGGGTAGTGGCCATTGCCGCCTCCCAAATGGAGGAGCGGTTTCGGGACCTCTTCAGCGCGTGTCTCGCAACGGGGAGGTTCCCGAAACCCTGGAAGGAAGGGCAATTGTGCCTGCTGCGCAAAGACGGACGCCCGGCGGACTCCCCCTCGGCATACCGGCCCATCGTTCTGCTCGATGAGGTCGGAAAAATGTTCGAGGGGATCATAGCTGCCCGCCTCAACCGCCATCTTGCCAACGTTGGACCGGATCTCTCCGACGCTCAGTTCGGTTTTCGAGCCCAGCGGTCGACAATAGATGCCCTGACCCGTCTCAAGGGCCAGGTCAAGGAGGCCGTGGAAGAAGGGGATGGACTGTTGGCTGTGTCGTTTGATATAGCCAACGCGTTCAACTCCATCCCCCATTCAACCATCATTGAGGCGCTCCGATTCCACGGGGTGCCTCAATACCTTCGGAGCCTACTGGCCGATTACTTGGCAGACAGGGCTGTCGTCCTTGTCGACAGAGACGGAGAGGTTCGGCGCTACGTCGTGGAGTCCGGCGTTCCGCAGGGGTCAGTGTTAGGACCCCTCCTATGGAACGTTGGTTTCGACTGGCTCCTGCGGGGAACGCTCCTCCGCGGGACGAGTGTCATATGTTACGCGGATGACACTCTCCTCACTGCCCGCGGGGGCTTCACGACGGCGGCCAACCTGGCATCAGCGGGCGGCTCCCTGGTTGCCAACAGGATCCACCGCCTGGGGCTGACGGTGGCGCTGCACAAAACCGAGGCCGTGTTCTTCCACGGCCCGAGGCAGCGCCCCCCTCCCGACGCCCACATCTATGTGGACGGCACCAGGGTCGCCGTAGAGGGCCAGATAAAATATCTGGGCCTCATTCTAGATAGCAGGTGGCGTTTCGGCCCGCACTTTGCCGAGCTGTCCAAGCGCCTTCTAAGAACAGCGAATGCCAGCGCGCGATGCCGGCGTTTGTACGCCGGCATTCTCAGGAGCATGGCCCTTTATGGGGCTCCGATTTGGGCGGACTCCCTACACAGAAGGGAGAATGCCACCGCCCTTCGTGTGCCCCAAAGGGCTATCGCTCAGCGGGTGGCGCGGGCCTACCGCACAGTGGGCTTCGCGGCGGCATGCGCACTGGCGGGCACACCTCCGTGGGAGCTGGAGGCGTGGGTGCTCGCCAGAGTCTATGATTGGACGGCAGAGCGGAGGGCGCGCGGAGAGCACCCGGCTCATGAGGTGAGGGAGGCCGTGCGGCAGGAGGCCAAGGAGGCCATCGTCGTCCATTGGGCGGACGACCTTGCCGCTGCTGCCTTTGGCAGACGAACGCTGGACGCCATCGGGCCAGTCCTCCAGGCTTGGCTCGAGCGGCCGTTTGGTTTCCTCTCCTTCCGCCTGGTGCAGGTGATGACAGGCCATGGCTGCTTTGGCTCATACCTGCACCGCATCGGGCGGGAGGAGAGCCCGTCGTGCCACCACTGTGGCGCAACAGCGGACACGGTGCGGCATACTCTGGAGGAGTGCCCATCGTGGTCCGAGCCGCGGCAGAATTTGGTTGCGGCGGTCGGAGCAGACCTCTCGCTCCCTTCCATTGTTCGCGCTATGCTGGGGAGTGAGGAGGCATGGGCGGCGGTCGCCTCTTTCTGCGAGTGCGTAATATCGCAGAAGGAGGTGGCGGAGCGTGAGCGAGAGGAAGACGCCCTCGCTCCAGCGCTCCGACGAAGAAGAGTCGGCAGGAGAAGACGATAATACAACCGTCTTCTCCCTCCCGGGGGTGAGTAGCGGGTGCTAGGCGCGGGGGCGCCTACACCTGCATTGCACTACTCACCTCTCGCGGGACGGGAGCGGTTGGCACACGACCGTTCCCGATGCCCCTTTCCCATGCTAGGGAGGGGCTTGTAATGGCCTGCCACCACAGGTGGGCTCCGCCGAGGGGGTTCTGGTAGTAAAGGTTCAGCCGGTCTCCCAGACCCCCTAACTGGCGATGCGGGTGTGCTCCTGGGTTTTTTAGTGGGTATGCCGGCTTCTACCGGAGAGTCCCACATATCCCTCCCGTCCCCCGACGGGAGGACGATACATAAAGTATTTTTCCCAGGGTCAAAAAAAAAAAAAAAAAAAAAAAAAAAAAAAGGTTAGGTTAGGTTAGGTTAGGTTAGGTTAGGTTAGGTTAGGTTAGGTTGGGGATCCCCCCACAGTGCTGACTTCCACGTAGTGATCCCCGGGCAACGCCGTGTCTGACCACCGTAACGGAGTGGCAGACCGGCGGCTAACGAGCGCTGTGCTTTCGTACACTTTCCTTCATTGCGGTTGAGTACGAACAAGACTTTTCTTCGATGCCATCGAAGCCTTTGCGGGACGCCTCCGGGCGCTTCCAATCAAAACGCCCTTCTCAGGGCGAACCCAACGGCCCTTCTCAGGGCCAACCCAACGGCCCTTTTCAGGGCCAACCTGACGACATTTCTGCGTCGGAAACTAGCCGCGCACCATCTGCGGCTAGTTTGTTTTGTCGGGCGGACGACTCGTCGGACTGCGAGTCCGTGACCGAGGCGGTCGCCAGTACCAGTCGGTACCTAAAGCGGGCCTACCTGAGGCAAGAATCCGACGATTCTTCGGAATCAGTTCTTGGTAGGAAAAAAAGGTGAAGGCGAAATCAAGTTCCCACGATGTGGGACTTGATGAGGCTCAACGCCAACTGAGGGCGTCTCTGGCGCAAGCAAAGCGGGTGGAGGTTCAAAAGGACCTAGAAGAAAAGGTCGCCGCCAAGGAGCGCGCAACCGGTGCTGCACGGTCCAGGGCCGGCTACGGGGCCTCCAACGTCCTGTACGCAGACCACTCAGTGGCCGAGCTAGCGCAAATGGCGCTGGAGGACAAGGAGGAGATTTTGGAGGTGGCCTCCAAGTCCTCCAACCTCAAGGGAACCTTTCAAAAGGCCCTTAAATGCCGTGCAGCCAGCTTGCACGGCATTATTGCGGAACTGGTGCAGCGCACGGCCACGGACGAGTCGCGGCAGCTGCAGGCGCGGGTGGATCGCCTGCAGGCTGAGGTAAGCCAGCTGCATAAAAAGCTGGCTGAAGCCACGGCTCCTGCCCCCAAAACCTCAGCAGCAACAGGCTCCTCCTCCGACCTTGAGGACATCATCCGCAAGGTCACTCAGGAGGAGAGAGCCTTCACCAGAGCCTGCCTTGCAGGTATAGAGGATCGGCTGTTGCCGGAAAAGCGCATCCGTCCTCCACTCGCGGCGGACAGAGCGCCAGTCGCGATGCCGGCACCGGCAACGGTCCCATCCACCAGCGGGCAACCCCAGGCCCCAAAGCCCTCTAAGGGCAAAGGGAAGGGAAAAAAGTCCCAGGCGGCAGCTCCACTTGCGCCCAGCACATGTGCAGATGCACAAGTCGAGCTTGGAACCGTCCAAGCAGCTCCTCCTCTTAGCCAGCAGGACGACGCGGGGGAACCTTCCGCCACCCCTCCCACCGAGACGTGGACGGAGGTAGTGAAAAGAGGGAAAAAGAAGAAGACGGTCCCGAAAATCACCCCGGCTGCTCCTGCAGCCAATAGGGCTCCTGCCGCTCCCTTAAACAAGGGTGTGAAACTAGCGGCTCCCAGGTCGGCGGCGGTGACGGTGACCATCACTCCAGAGGCCGCCGAAAGGGGTGAAACATACGAGTCGGTGCTGACGCGGGCTCGTGGGTTCGCTGACCCCATCCAATTGGGCATCGGCCCCATCAAGTGTCGCCGTACCCAAACCGGCGCTCGATTATTCGAGTTCCCCGGGGCCGCGGGTTCGCAAAACGCGGATCTCTTCGCGGCTAAGCTGCGAGAGGGCATCGCGGACGTGGCAAAGGTCGCCAGACCAGTCAAGTCCGCGACACTGGAGGTTGTGGATCTCGATGATTCAGTTTCCGTGAACGAAGTGGTTGCGGCCATTGCAGCAGCAGGAGGCTGCTCCGTCGAGGCGGTGCATGGTCGGACCATCTGGACTGGCCGCCGCGGCCTGGGCATGACCCGTGTGGACTGCCCAGTCACCGCAGCCAAGGCCGTCCTGAACAGAACCAAAGGACGGCTGCTGATCGGGTTCAGCTCAGCTGTGGTCCGAGCACTTGAGGAGCAACCTCTGCGCTGCTTCAAGTGCTTCGGCACTGGCCACACCCGATACATGTGTCCGTCCAGCGCGGAGAGGGCAGACACCTGCTACCGTTGCGGCAAGTCGGGGCACTTGGCGGCGTCCTGTGACGCCACCACGCCGCACTGTGCTGTGTGCGCGGCCAGTGGTCGCCCAGCGAACCATTTCATGGCTGGGAGGAAGTGTACTCCTCCCACCAAGAAGGGCAAAATGCAGGCGCCAAAGCGTCCTGCCGCTGCCAATGCTACCGCCACCGCTACCCCGGTCACGGTCGCTGACGCGGGAGATGAGATGATTGAATAATGGGGCGCAATCATCTCATCCTACAGGCCAACACCAACCACTGCAGAGCGGCCCAGGACCTGCTGGTGCAGACCATGGCAGATTGGTTGGTGGACGTAGCGGTAGTTGCCGAGCCCTACCGGATTCCCGACCGTTGGCTGGGCGACAGGGATGGCCTAGTCGCGATTGCGGCACGGTCTTCCACAGACTCCCCTCCCCTCTCGCTTCTAGAGAGAGGATCGGGATACGTGGCCGCCGTGTGGGGGGACCTGGCCCTTGTGGGGGTCTACTTCTCCCCAAATCGCCCTCTCCAGGCCTTCGAGGATTTCCTCGAGGGACTTGCGGCCGTAGTCGGCAGGATGGCGCCTCGACAGGTTTCCGTTCTGGGGGACTTGAACGCCAAGTCAGAGACGTGGGGCAACTCTGCCACCGACGCTCGTGGGCGGGCGCTTGAGGCGTGGGCAGCCTCCTCTGGTCTCTCCCTCTTGAACAGGGGGAGTGTTCAAACATGCGTGCGGCGGCAGGGTGGGTCCATAGTGGACGTTACCTTTGCCTCCCCAGTGCTGGCCGCACGTGTGGAGAACTGGCGGGTGGACATGGTGGAGACTCTGTCGGACCACAGATATATTCGGTTCGAAATCTCCACCCAGAGCCGACGGGGGAACTCCACATCGTCGGGCCGATCCCCGTTTCCGCGTTGGGCTCTCACTCGCTTGGACCGGGAGGCTGCAAAGGAGGCCGCGTTCCTGCAGGACTGGCTTTCGCCCCCTGCCGTCCTTGACCTGGACGTTGACGCCGCGGCGTCACAACTCAGAGGGTCTCTGACCGAAGTGTGTAACTCCAGCATGCCTCGGACTCGTCGTCCGCCTCCAAACCGTGCCGTGTATTGGTGGTCGGAGGAGCTGGCGCAGCTGCGGGCAGCGTGCATGGCCGCAAAGCGCCAGTTCACGCGGAGTCGTCGCCGGCGGCACCGAGACGAAGCAAACGAGGACCGTCTGTACGAAGCGTACAAGGCGGCAAAGGCGGCCCTCAAGTCAGCTATCGGCGCCGCCAAAGACGCAGCGAGAGCCGAGCTGCTGGAGACACTAGACGGCGATCCATTCGGGAGACCATACAGGGCGGCGCGTAACAAACTGCGCCCCTCAGGTCCCCCGGTGACCGAGACCCTTGAGCCTTCATTGCTGGATGAGGTGGTGCTGTCCCTGTTCCCGCGCAGGAACGCCGATTTCACCCCTCCAGCAATGAACCCCCTCGGGATATGGAGGAGGAGGTACAGGTCCCTCCTGTCGCGGAAGGCGAGTTTCACACGGCGTTAGTCCGCCTCCGGGGAAAGAAAACTGCCCCCGGCCCAGACGGTATCCCCGCTAGGGTAGTGGCCATTGCCGCCTCCCAAATGGAGGAGCGGTTTCGGGACCTCTTCAGCGCGTGTCTCGCAACGGGGAGGTTCCCGAAACCCTGGAAGGAAGGGCAATGTGCCTGCTGCGCAAAGACGGACGCCCGGCGGACTCCCCTCGGCATACCGGCCCATCGTTCTGCTCGATGAGGTCGGAAAAATGTTCGAGGGGATCATAGCTGCCCGCCTCAAC